>NW_006800565.1:90866-104623 GCF_000485575.1 Poecilia formosa | reverse complement strand
TGACGGTAGGAGTTTTGTATGCGCAGCACTGACTGATAGACTTAGCTATCTATCCGTGCTATCGTAGGAAAATCTGACGAGGTAGCACTGATAGTCAGAATACTGGTTCTGGTCTAATGGATCAGAACCAGCAGGAGGTAACACTCCACTTACATATTCCCAGCCGCCAAGGTATGAGAAGGCGAGGATGAAGGCGATGATGGTGGTTGCCACGGTGAAGCTCATCACGGAGACGTGGATCTGTGGGAACATCCATGTTGTCATGGAGATGGCATGGTGCCAGGTCCCTTGAGGGCCTCTGTGGGTCAGAACCCAGCCGCACACGGAAACTCACCACAAACCACAGATCTTTGCCAAACATCTGGACCTGACTGGATCTTCTCAGGTACCGAGCCACCATCATCCCCACCGGACACAAGGTCATCCAGGCGAGCAGCATCAGGCAACCTGGAGTACAGAGGACAGGTTAGCCTCCACCAGCTAACAGCTCCCAATTGGCCATCCGATGGCCAACGGCTCCCGATTGGCCGTCCGATGGCCAACGGCTCCCGATTGGCCGTCCGATGGCCAACGGCTCCCGATTGGCCGTCCGATGGCCAACGGCAGGATTGTAGTCAAGACCACCTAACCCGAGACAAGACCAAGACTTTTAGGGTCCGAGACCTAGTCAAGACCAAGACCAGTGCCCCACGCTACATGACATGAAAAAATGTTAAATATGATCAAAATTACTTCTCAAATTGATCTGAAAGATCCACATTCCCATAAAAACACCTAGATATTAAATACTTAGAGCTGAAATAAATTTAACCAATACCATTTCTGTGCCACAATCCGCAGAGGTCTCTTGCCATCCCTAAATAGATAACACCCTGTGTGTTTGCCAATAATGCTCATGTCAGAAACCACCACTCTCTGCACCATTAAACATAGCAATTAAGTCAACGTCCTGATAGTAAATAACGCTCAACTATGAACACTGACCAAGGAGAAACAAGCAAGAAGTAACCAAGCACAAGGAGCTCACCATGACTGTTCTCACCCTCTCCACAGCTACATGAAGCCAAGCAGTCTGACACCATGGCAATCATTACAGCTGCCACTTTGAACGAAAACAGAGAACAATGTGCATGCTCTGCGTGCTCTTTCGTTCTTGTGATTTATTTATTTGCTAATTAAATAAATATCATTGTGTATAATTAAATAACATAATGATAGCTACTGCAGAGTACCAGAGCATTACAAGAACAAAGAATGGCTCTCAGTGAAGCTCCAGTCCGATCTTCTTAGTAAAGAGCCGTTCAGAAGAATCGGATCGTTCGTGAATTTCACATTACTATTTTGCAGACTTTTGGACATTAGTCCAGTGTTTTTCAAACTTTTTTTTAGCCAAGGTAATTGTTTTAATTGAAAAAATCATGAGCCACACCACCAACCAAAAATGTAAGCAAAGATACTCTGTAGCCGCCTATATTACATATATAGTCATTATTATCAAAGTTTCTTGAATAGGAATCAAATAAACACAAAAATGTATTATTATATTTTACATTTCTTATTTCAAATTGCACTTAATATGTCCACTTCAGAAATACACCTGAACAGCCACAACACTGTGGTGTGATGCATGAATGTAGCAACATTCATGCATCACTAATTCTCTTGTTTTAATGTAAAATGCTCTGTACCTACTGCCATCTAGTAGTAATAAAATTACATGATTACGCCGCTAGTCACTACTACAGCAGAGACACTCAAAGATGGCATCATTTGCAGATAATTAATTCGTTTTCAAAAAATCTTTTAAGACCAATTACCGTATTTTCCGGACTATGAGCGCACCATGCTATAAACCGTACCTTCAAATTTTTTTAACCTCCCCCCCCTGGAAACTTACATATATCAGCCGCACCGGGCTGCAGGCCGCTGGTATCTCTGCCGCTCTCGGTTTCCCATAAGGACCCAGCAGNTGTAGTGGCTGCTAGTGGCAGCTACTATTTGTGTGTGATATATTGACACAAAAACATCTACAACTTACCACAAGGAGTGGAAGAGTTCACCCCCACTATTAACACTAGTGGTTTTTCCCAACCAAACAGCCACTTTGCTGCTGGCTTGTTTGCAATCTAACCGGGTTCTGAATTGGATTCTACTCTGAGCACTTTTATGGTAAGTTTGGCAACATGACTTTGATCTTAAATGTGTTTATTGAAAAATAACTGCATTGTTTTGTGCCTGTAGTAATCTTGGTTATTTTGGGGCAAACCAGATATTTTTAATAATTGAGGTCATGTCTCCTCTTGTATTTTTTTTATCCTGCCCACTGCTCTAGGCCTCAGTATGAAATCCTGTGAAATTTTGTGGGATTTTAGTTTTTGAAAGAAGGACGAGACTGATTGTTTGGTCTGGGAGAGCATGTGGTGGAAGTGTAAGGCTGGCTGTTCCAGGTGGGCTTTAAATCATTTCAAATCACTTGTTTTTCATTTTTTATTATGATGTGCTTACTGATATGCTTAGATGTGCCTCTGACCCCAAACAGCTGATTCAGATGGTTGCATGACCTCCTGCAGCCATCAGTCCTGCAGAAGGCTGTTAATCACCACAGATTGAATCCAGGTGGCAGAAGAACCACTGATCTAAACCTGTTGATTCTTGGGTTGGTAACTGGTTAAACTGGACTATTACTACTGGTGCAGGATCTTTATCAGCATTTTGAATTAATTTAATCAACTTATTTGGAAATGTTTGTGGTTAATGGAAGATTGAACCAGTTATTGGATGGAAGTTTATCCTGTAAACTGTAAATCATTTTTCTAACTACAACACAAATCACCTTTTGCTCTATTTTTCTGCCTGTGTTAAATCAACCCTGATCCTCCCTGAGTTTTATCTTTAGGTTTACTGATACACAGAACTTTATTTTAAATATTGATTCCCTCATTTTAGGATGAGTGCAGCATCATAAATGCTACATTACGCTGCAGCTTGATGGGGAAATGTTACTGTATATGTCAACTAACATTAAGATAAATTTTAATGAATATTCATTAGTGTGTCCTAATTGATTTAACTGAGTGTACATGGGGAACCATACGCTTTGTGTTGGTTCTATAACCAGTACATTATTTAATATTTCAATGTGTTTCAGAACTTTTCTAATGTTTATCATGTTTCTAACCGGCGCCTTCCTCACTCTTATCTTTGTGTGTTTCAGCTGCTGCTCTGCAGTTTGACCCAAAGCTGACTGACTGCAGGGAAACTGTCAGGAAGTGGCTTCATTAGGCGCCACAGCGGGAGGAAGGCACCAAGGAGTCAAAGAGACGCCAACCAGAGTCAGACCTGTTACGGCAACTAGTTCTGTTTCCTGGTTCATACAGAACAAGCTGAACCTCCTGGACCTTCATGGACAATAGACCATGAAGAACTCCCACTAGCCATAACGGATCAGAACACTGGTTCTGGTAGTCTGTGCTACCCGTAAATCCGTCCTACCTTGTGGCGATGCCACATTGATGCTATGTCACAATCTGCTGACTCAGCAGATTTCTTATCCTACCTCTGGAAGTTTAATTTTATGTGTTTTATTTCATGGCAGTTTAAGTTTTATTTAACTTAGTTTATACCTGGCTTTCATTAAACTGCTGTATTACTTCATGTTTTTAGTCTACATGACAGCAGCTTGTAAATATATTTATGGCTTTAGTTTGCCATCTACTGTAAACAAGTTATTGTTTGGTGGTTAATCAAACAATAGCTTGTTTGATTAACCGCCATTTTTAATCAAACAAGTGGCTATTTTTTCCCTATATTTTAAAATATTTTTGTTTAATTACATCCTTTTTTATTATTATTAAACTTTGCTAAATAGATGTTGGTACGATACTATGTGGGATTGAAGCTGAGTAATAGCGGTGTAATATTAGCGTATATTAATCATATACTGTCATTTCAGTGATCTGCGCAGTTTGGTCGACACTTTGTGGCTGCATTTAATAAAGTTTGTCATACAACGTATTAATGCGCAAAAGAGTTGCGATGATCTGTATTTGTCTTTAATTCCAATAAAACTTCAGTCACTCAAATAATGCTATCCAATATATTTAACATTAACAACCCGCTGTAGTTTTCTGTTTGTAAACATGACGGTAGGAGTTTTGTACGCATAGCACTGACTGATAGACTTAGCTATCTATCCGTGCTATCGTAGGAAAATCTGACGAGGTAGCACTGATAGTCAGAATACTGGTTCTGGTCTAATGGATCAGAACCAGCAGGAGGTAACACTCCACTTACATATTCCCAGCCGCCAAGGTATGAGAAGGCGAGGATGAAGGCGATGATGGTGGTTGCCACGGTGAAGCTCATCACGGAGACGTGGATCTGTGGGAATATCCATGTTGTCATGGAGATGGCATGGTGCCAGGTCCCTTGAGGGCCTCTGTGGGTCAGAACCCAGCCGCACACGGAAACTCACCACAAACCACAGATCTTTGCCAAACATCTGGACCTGACTGGATCTTCTCAGGTACCGAGCCACCATCATCCCCACCGGACACAAGGTCATCCAGGCGAGCAGCATCAGGCAACCTGGAGTACAGAGGACAGGTTAGCCTCCACCGGCTAACAGCTCCCAATTGGCCGTCCGATGGCCAACGGCTCTTGATCGGCCGTCCGATGGCCAACAACTAATGGCTCCCGATTGGCCGTCCGATGTCTAATGGCTCTTGATTGGCCGTCTGATGGCCAACGGCTCCCGATTGGCCATCCGATGGCAAATGGCAGGATTGTAGTCAAGACCACCTAACCCGAGACCGAGACAAGACCAAGACTTTTAGGGTCCGAGACCTAGTCAAGACCAAGACCAGCGCCCCGCGCTACATGACATGAAAAAATGTTAAATATGATCAAAATTACTTCTCAAATTGATCTGAAAGATCCACATTCCCATAAAAACACCTAGATAAAAACACCTAGATATTAAATACTTAGAGCTGAAATAAATTTAACCAATACCATTTCTGTGCCACAATCCGCAGAGGTCTCTTGCCATCCCTAAATAGGTAACACCCTGTGTGTTTGCTAATAATGCTCATGTCAGAAACCACCACTCTCTGCACCATTAAACATAGCAATTAAGTCAACGTCCTGATAGTAAATAACACTCAACTATGAACACTGACCAAGGAGAAACAAGCAAGAAGTAACGAAGCACAAGGAGCTCACCATGACTGTTCTCACCCTCTCCACAGCTACATGAAGCCAGGCAGTCTGACACCATGGCAATCATTATAGCTGCCACTTTGAACGAAAACAAAGAACAATGTGCATGCTCTCTGTGCTCTTTCGTTCTTGTGATTTATTTATTTGCTAATTAAATAAATATCATTGTGTATAATTAAATAACATAATGATAGCTACTGCAGAGTACCAGAGCATTACAAGAACAAAGAATGGCTCTCAGTGAGGTTCCAGTCCGATCTTCTTAGTAAAGAGCCGTTCAGAAGAATCAGATCGTTCGTGAATTTCACATCACTATTTTGCAGACTTTTGGACACTAGTCCAGTGTTTTTCAACCTTTTATTAGCCAATGTACATTGTTTTAATTGAAAAAATCATGAGGCACACCACCAACCAAAAATGTAAACAAAGATACTCTGCAGCCGCCTATATTACATATATAGTCATTATTATCAAAGTGTCTTGAATAGAAATCAAATAAACACAAAAATGTATTTTTATTATATTTTACATTTCTTATTTCAAATTGCACTTAACATGTCCACTTCAGAAATACACCTGAACACCTGAACAGCCACAACACTGTGGTGTGATGCATGAATGTAGTAATTCTCTTGTTTTAATGTGAAATGCTCTGTACCTACTGCCATCTAGTGGTAAAAAAAATTACATGATTACGCCGCTAGTCACTACTACACAGCAGAGACACTCAAAGATGACATCATTTGCAGATAATTAATTCGTTTTCAAAAAATCTTTTAAGACCAATTGCCGTATTTTCCGGACTATGAGCGCACCATGCTATAAACCGTACCTTCACATTTTTTTAACCTTCCCCCCCTGGAAACTTACAGAAACTTGCATATATCAGCCACACCGGCCTAAAGGCCGCTGGCATCTCTGCCGCTCTCGGTTTCCCATAAGGACCCAGCAGAGGGCAGCAGAGGGCTGCATCCTAATAACTGCTGGATATATTAAGGACGCAGGTCTCCGTCTCCTAATCCGTTTTGTTCACGCCGAGTTTACGTGCAGCGGCTTTATTTCCCTCCTGTTCTGTCAGATCGATACTCCTCAACTTAGAAGCTGCATCATGAGTTTGAAAACATTTCTCCGTCGTTCCTGCTGCTAGCATGTGGTTGTTCTAAATGAAAATTAGGGCGTTCTTCTTTGATTTCCAATTTTGACTTCCAATGATTCACTTCCTGCTAAAGAGCCCCCTGGTGGTAGAAGAAATATCCACAGAAAAGCCGCATGTTCAAAGTGTAGGAAAAAAGTAGCAGTTTATAGTCCGGAAAATATGGGAGGTGAAATTGGATAATTTCCACGGCACACCTGACGATCACTCACGGTACACTAGTGTGCCGCGGAGCAGTGGTTGAAAAACACTGCAGTTAGTCAACACCTCCACAAAATAATTCAGCGCAGTGAGTGACAACTGTTTTTCATCACAAATGCTTATGTGTCTCTGTACAGCTAGCTTTGCTAACATCACGTCAANAAAGGCGACAACAATCATGTAAATTCAACAAAAGGGTGTTTTGAGAAGGTTCATCCAAAAAAATAAAATAAAATTAACTCAACTACACTTGTTCTAAATGAAAATTAGCGCGTTCTTCTTTGATTTCCAATTTTGACTTCCAATGATTCACTTCCTGCTAAAGAGCCCCCTGGTGGTTGAAGAAATATCCACAGAAAAGCCGCATGTTCAAAGTGTAGGAAAGAAGTAGCAGCTTGTAGTCCGGAAAATACGGGAGGTGAAATTGGATAATTTCCACGGCACACCTGACGATCACTCATGGTGCACCAGTGTGCCGCAGCACAGTGGTTGAAAAACACTGCAGTCAGTCAACACCTCCACACAATAATTCAGCGCAGTGAGTGACAACTGTTTCTCATCACAAATGCTTATGTGTCTCTGTACAGCTAGCTTTGCTAACATCACGTCAATGGAGCTAACCTTCTTTGAGCTTCTTTTCTAAGTGACGAAAAAAGTTAGACGTTCCCCACCGTCTGTGAAACGGTGGGTCCATAGCTGTGGCCATCGGATGTCTTATGGTTTATGCAGCGCTATTATATTACTGACGATCAGACAGACATCTTCTGCCGCTCAGAGGAAACCACTGCGCATGTCTGGAGCTCCGCGTGCGAGTAAAGGTGGGGAGGGGGAAGTAACAGAAACACGTAATTGGTAAGTCACGTTATTGCTTGGATTTTAATCTGGTATGTTTTGCATCTACTTAAAACAAAGATGTTAACAAATAAACTGGACAGTATGCTGTAAGTTTAGTGATATTTCCACAGTTGCGGTCTTGACTGGTCTTGAAATAAAATCCCGATTCTCAGCGCCTGAGACCGAGACAGTGTGAACCCTTTAAGATGTGTTGGAGCTATTTTTTCCTTTATTCCTTTATCAATTTGAATTTTGTTAGTTTATTCTTAAATTTCTGTTTTTGTATGATTTACATAGTTTATTTGTAGGTTAATTATTGCTGACTTTATTTTTTTATTTTGTATTTTTTATTTATTTTTCTATGTTTAAACAGGAAGTAATGTGGGTCAGTCCACTTTGTATAAATGTAGGTGCCTGGTAAAGGACCAGCAGGCATTTGGGTTTGGGGCCTATATGGTGTTTACCAGAGCAAGAGAGGTAGAGAACAAAGGAAAGTTTGAACTCTGTAATTGTGTTCAAAAAACAGGAAAATAAATCATCAAGAAACAACCAACAAGTTTGGACATTGAACCTTCTTTTGCCTGTGTCGAAAAACTTGACCCCAGTGTCTTAGTAGTGGCTTGGTGGAACTTTTATTGGATGTTTGGTTTGACAAACAATGCCACTATAAGATGATACCAAACACTGTAATGTAGGCCTTTGACAAATGCCCATACCAGGAGCCTAAACCAGACATACACCAGTCTCAAAAACCAGAATTTTTCCAAAGGGGTTGTTTACTTCATTAGCTGATAACTATGACTCAGCTACCATTTTGGAAGGGCTATCATACCAAAAATATTAACTAGAGACATGTATCTTTTCAAAAAATATTGATAGACTGTGCCACCCTGAAATAGGCAAAAAAAAAAAGGTCTGGCCCATGGACTATGCTGAGTGTGATCCCAGTTTAAATCTTCTACCAGTGCGGCTGCCTGCCACAGGCTGCGGTCTGTTCTTCCTGCAACGCTGCATGGAAATGTGCCGTAATGGGACTGCGCATGCCCTGCGCCCCCCATCGCCTCCATGACAAATGACCTGCAGTGTCTTGGCTCTTTGGACCAGAGGGTGAACATCAATGCTGCTGGAGCTGTTGGCAGCATCCGGTTGGAGCGCCAGGTCGAGTAGCTGTTAGGTGGGGAGGACCCCCTGCAGGCTCGGTTGTGATTCTGGTGTCCCATGCAGCCCGATTCGGGCTGCTGAGTTGTGGGAAACCTTGGAGTGTTTATTTGGTCTTTCTTCCTACACCTTCCTACAGTAACACATACTGCATCCATTTTCAAAATAATAACGCATCAGCTAACAAAATTAAATCTATTGTCTCCTCTAAAGCCAACACTCTACAAGCATCCACTTAGTAATTATATGAACAGAAAAACTAAACTTTTCATTCAAACTTTTGTTCGGTAACTAACATATTTAGTTTGTAGTTATTTAACAAGCTAAAATAAACCAAAGAGAAACTTGTTTTACTCATATTTGTGTATATTTTACAGCGGCTAATGGAGCTGCTGGTAACTTTACAGGCGCTAAAGCAAACTAACAGGAATATAGCAGCTGGCTCTCAGAAACCAAGCACACCTGGCTCAGGGAAACAGGAAGGGGCGGGGCAGTCTCATACCATATTTGGAAATGGGACCACTCCACTCCGGAAGTGAAGGGGGCACAATTTCCAATATTATCTACAGTCTCCCGTTTTTATTTTCTTTTTAAATCTGATATATTTTCACCTTTAGGAAGGAGTTTCACTCTCAGCATGTATTTGAACTTCTCTCTTTTATTTACTTCAGTGCAGCTCACAGTTCTTAAATTCTGTAGTTTTCTGTGTAACTTCTAAATCTGTAATTATATTAGGTGTGTGGTAACACACCTAATATAATTACATCACTAAATCAGAATACTTTCCCACAAAATCTTTATTATTTGTATTAATTCTGGAATTACTGGCACTGTAAAAGATAATTTATCTAAAAAAATCACCATAGCTTTTTTATTTTCTTAAGGATGTAGATCTAAACAAAACCTGATAGTGGTTTATGCCTGATTTATACATTCAAATTCTACTGTTATTAAAACATAAACAAATATTAGCATTATAATATTTTCTGTCACAGGTGCAACAAAAAAAACAACATAATAAATTCACTACTAAACTATTCTAGTGTATATTATATTTTGTTCCAAGACAAAGATTTTGAGCATTCGTAAGAATTAGAATGAATAAAGCAAAAATACCTAAACATCTCCACTAATTATATAAGGAATAAAAGAAATAAGGAGACATGAAAAGCAAGATAAACTATAATAAAAACCATTTACAATCTATGCATAAGAAACTTAACTGAGCAAAAGTCAAATAAATTAATTAGGTTAACAGTAGAATAACAAATTTGGTTGTTTAACAAAGACCAGCAAAAATTCATATTTTTGCTTTTATGGGGCTATATTGATTATTCTGAGACTTTTTTTGTTTGGTAGGAAAAAATAAGATGAAACTATTTAGTCTATCAAGGTGGAAATATTCCTTTGACTTTTAAACAATAAAACACATTCATAGAATCATAATATCAACAATTTGTGCATCGAGTAAAACACTTAGCATGCTAAAGCTAAATGTTATTAAGTTTGGTTGAGAATAATTATTGCACTGTCAATAAATTACTTCTAATCGATGTTCTTAGTTGCCTGGGAAACTCAATAACGCCTTCATGAGCTCAGAGGGTCAAACTGATGAAAAACGAGGATGGGTCCTGACTCAAGAGACCAGAGGACAGACTGTAGGATGGACCGAGGACCTGAGGAGGACTCACCATGGGCTCTGATCATCTGCTGCTTCCCATCTCTTTGGACCACAGCAGAAGATGTCAGCGCCATCCTTTGGCTGCTGCTATAATCATTCTGGTGCTTCATGATGATCCCTGTTGGACACAGCAGAGCCTCCAGTGAGGACAGTTCCTTGAGGAATTGTTAATACTCTGTACAGAAATGTAAAGCCCCATGTAAAATATAAGAGTTTTATGAAGATTTGGGTTACGCAATTTATAGAGAAACTCAGACTATATTTTCAGTAATTACTGATCTTCATATTGGCATTGATAACATGGTGTGGCCATTTGTAGTGCATTGATAGTCCTTTGACCATGATAGGGGTCAGGTTGAGGAATTTGATTTTGACCCAGTTGGCTTCTCAATCAATCAATCAATTTGTTTTGATTGCAGCAGCAAGGCATTTCAAAGTGCTTTACATCATAAAAAAAACACAAAAACACAAAGTCATGCAACATAGAATCAACTATCAGAACATTACATTAAGTCAAGAATAATTGACTTAATTATTCTCTTATTTCTTATACATCTCTTACTTCAAGACATAAGATAGTCAAAGGTCATAAAATTTACAACAAACAAGAGATGTATAACAAAGTTTCATAAAATATCTTATTGCTAAAATTTTCACTTTTAAAAAGCAACACAGTACACGGTCAATGGCTGAATCATCGTGTCGAAATACTGCGTCTTTGATCCGATTTGTATCATTGTCAACAAACATATAACATGAACACAAAAAATGAATAATTAATACCAGAAAAGGAAGACATATCAAAATCATTAAATTAGTGACTTCAGCCATAAGACCCCCAGCATTTAAACTAGCTGGCCTGCATGGGATGAGGGCTGGAGTGGGCTCAAAAGAAAAAACCCTCAATAATAATGACAGGAATTTGAAAAGGCATGTGCAGCAGCACCACTTGGTGCTGGGTGATAGCTCAAAACACAAAGCGAGTTGAGCCATTTGATTAACTGTTTTATACACCTTTGACTCTAGACAAGTTTCAGCTACAGGGGTTGCTTGACTCAGGCTCCATGGCCTGCACACTGAGTGAGAAGGTGGAACAAATGATGCTGAGTCAGAACTCACTTTCTGAACCTGTCCCCCTCTCTCAAGAAATTGTTCTCATTGGTTGTGGAGGGACGCTCAGCAAACCCCGCTGCATGTATGAGGTGGAAATGAAACTGTATGGCGAGACCTGTGTTGTCCCTGTGTTAGTAGTGCCAGGCCAAAGGCACGATTTAATCATTGGCACAAATGTCATAAGATTCCTCATGCATCAGCTGAAAATAACCAATAATTATTGGTGTCTAGTGTCCAGTCCCGGTCTTCTCCCAGAATGTGAGCAGTTTCTCGATATGATGGCAAGCACTTCTCGGTGGAGAGGTGAAGAACTCCCAGAGAAGGTGGGCACAGTCAAACTACAACAGTCAGTCACCCTGCTGGCAAGGACTGAACATCTGGTGTGGGGTAAGCTGTCACATAACATCCCCATGTCTCCAGGGAGTGCTGTAATCACCGAACCAACGTCATCTAAGTCAATGCCACGTAACATCATGGTTGCTCGCATTATCACTCCTTTATGGGGAGATAGGTGGGTCCCTTTAAAAGTCGCCAACCTGTCAGACAAGGCCATTATGCTGAAAAGAAACGGCAAGTTGGCAGATGTGTCCCTGAAGAACAGGAGATAATAAAGAAATCTGTGAGTGAATATGCCTCTCCTCTTGTGCTGGTCTGGAAGAAGGATGGCAGTCTGAGGATATGCACAGACTTCAGGTGGTTAAATGCAAGGACATTCAAAGACGCGCACCCACTTCCACACCAGTCCAACTGCTTAGCCGCTCTTGGAGGCAACACTTATTTCAGCACTATGGATTTGACGTCAGGATTTTACAACATTCCTATGGCGGAGGAGGAGAAGAAATACACAGCATTCACAACTCCTATGGGGTTGTACGAATATAATAGAATGCCCCAAGGCCTGTGTAACAGCCCTGCCTCTTTCATGAGGATGATGCTCAGCATATTTGGAGATCTGAACTTTAGCAGTTTGTTATGCTACCTGGACGATCTCCTTGTTTTTGCTTCAAGTGAAAAAGAGTCTCTGGAGAGGTTAGAGGTTGTGTTCCAACGCCTTCGCCTGCACAATCTTAAGTTGAGTCCCAAGAAATGTCACTTTATGAGATCATCAGTGAAATTTCTGGGACACATTATAGATGGCCATGGAGTGTCTGTCGACCCTGGGAAGGTTGAAGTCATTACAAGGATGACAACAGCTGACCTGATGGAGGATGATGGATGCACTCCTTCAGTCAAGAGGATAAAGTCCTTCCTTGGTATGGTGTTTTATTACCAACATTTCATTCCGAGTTGTTCATCTGTGGCCAAGCCCCTGTTTGCTCTAACTGCTGGACAGAAGAGGAAGGGCAAAACCAAAACAACAACAACTGCTGGTTCTTACAGGAAACTGAGACCATCTGACTGGACAGAGGGATGTGAAACAGCCTTTTTAAGTCTCAAAGAAAAGCTGTTGAATTGTGTTGTTCTTGCACACCCAGATTTCTCACAGCCTCTGATTTTGTCTATTGATGCTTCACTGGATGGACTTGGAGCTGTCTTGTCTCAAGTTCCAGCTGGAGAAGAGAAAGCTCGCCCCATTGCATTTGCCAGCAAGATGCTGAGTAACTCTCAAAAGAAATACCCCACTCACAGGTTTGAATTTTTGGCTTTGAAATGGAGTATATGTGAGAAGTTCAGTCATTGGTTAAGAGGTCAAACATTCACAGTGTGGACTGATAACAATCCGCTCACCTACATCATGACAAAGCCAAAACTTGATGCTTGTGAGCAGCGTTGGGTTGCGAAGCTGGCACCCTTCTCTTTTGATCTGAAACACATACCTGGGTCCAAGAACACAGTGGCTGACGCACTCAGTAGGGATCCATTTGCAACAACTGTCAGCCATAGGATCATCACTGAGGGTTACTCTCATCTCCTTATCGAGGCTGATAGCATTAGCCAAGATGGGGTCCAGGACGCTTTTCATCTAAAGGTCCAGAGGCGAAAAGTGAAGAAACCATCTTGTGGCAGTCAAGAACCCCATTGTAGTTCCCAACCATTCCAGTGTGACGCAGTCAAGGCTCTTCTGGAGATGCATGACCAGTGGGATTTGGTTGCTGAGACTCGTGCGGTGGCACTAATTCAGTCTGTCCAAGATTTGGGTGTACCAGGGCAAGATTCCCTCCCTGTGTTCACTTTGGATGAATTACAACATGCCCAAAAGCTTGACCCTGATGTTTCCAAAATCTTGCCATTCATTATCCGAGAGAGACGTCCATCCAGAGGTGAAAGAACAGGACTCGACATAGGAGCTATGGTGATCATTAAGCAGTGGGAGAGTCAAGATTGAAAATGGGATCCTCTATAGAGTCACTTGAGATCCCCTCAGCAAACAGAAAATACATCAGTTTGTTCTACCTG
>NW_006800565.1:88287-89209 GCF_000485575.1 Poecilia formosa | reverse complement strand
TCCCACTGCCTTCCTCAGTTCCCGCCGGGCTGCGCTGAAGGGAGGGAACCGTACAGAGCTGTCTTCTGTTTGTGTATTAAAATATTAAAATTGTCCTAAAACGTATGTTTGATAAACTCACAAGTTGTTATATTTTGTTGTTTAGCTGTTTTATGTTTAGTGCAGCACTGTACTGGGTATTTAATTCCCACGTTAGGGGAAGCCAGAGCCCAAGAAGTGCTGTGCTAAAATATTCTTGTTTGAAACAGAATAAACCTGCCCTACTGTCTTCATCTGCTGGTTTCTTTTGCCCATTACACACAACAGATGAGTTAGATGAAGGCAGATGTGTGGGTAGGACATCCAGACAGCAGGAACTGGAGCTTAATTGACTTATAATTTCTTCTAGGGTTTTATAATTAAGTAGTTGAAATTGGGTCATTTTTCCTATATTTGTTTTCTTTGGGTACAGCATTGGTACTGGCTTTGGAGTGGATGTGCAGATTAATCCTCTGATTTTTTTAATTTTCTCTGAAAAGAAACTGAAAACTTGTTGCAGGCATTAGATTGAAGTTCAGGTGGTGACGTCATAGGAGGGTTTGTGAGTCTGTCAACTGTTGCAAATAAAGCTCGAGTATTGTTAATGTTGTTGTTTATGACATCTGCAAAGAAAGCCTCCCTTGCATGTTTTAGTGTTGAGTGATAGTTAGGTTGTCTTTCTTTGTAGATTTCATAATAATCGTGAAGTTGAGTTTTTTCTTGTAGGCGGTTATGGACAGTCTGAGGTGTGACGCATCTGTTGTTCAGACCAATAGTCTCATCAGCTGTGTGTTGCTGGTCTGAGCCAATCCTCAGATGGACGAACCAGATGTCCATCTGGTGCTGGAGCGGTCAGACGAAGATGAGGTTGATCTGCAGTAGAGCTAGTCTGTTGGAAACCAAC
>NW_006800565.1:86418-88277 GCF_000485575.1 Poecilia formosa | reverse complement strand
ACCCAGAAGAGATGGGTCCACCCAGAACATAGACAGGTCCACCCAGAAGAGATGGGTCCACCCAGAACAGATGGGTCCACCCAAAACATAGACGGGTTCACCCAGAAGAGATGGGTCCACCCAGAACATAGACAGGTCCACCCAGAAGAGATGGGTCCACCCAGAACAGATGGGTCCACCCAGAACATAGACGGGTTCACCCAGAAGAGATGGGTCCACCCAGAACATAGACAGGTCCACCCAGAAGAGATGGGTCCACCCAGAACAGATGGGTCCACCCAGAACATAGACGGGTTCACCCAGAAGAGATGGGTCCACCCAGAACATAGACGGGTCCACCCAGAACATAGACGGGTCCACCCAGAACAGATGGGTCCACCCAGAACATAGACAGGCCCACCCAGAATAGATGGGTCCACCCAGAACAGATGGGTCCACCCAGAACATAGACGGGTTCACCCAGAACAGATGGGTCCACCCAGAACATAGACGGGTCTACCCAGAACAGATGGGTCCACCCAGAACAGATGGGTCCACCAAGAACATAGACAGGTCCACCCAGAAGAGATGGGTCCACCCAGAACAGATGGGTCCACCCAGAACATAGACAGGTCCACCCAGAAGAGATGGGTCCACCCAGAACAGATGGGTCCACCCAGAACATAGACGGGTTCACCCAGAAGAGATGGGTCCACCCAGAACATAAACAGGTCCACCCAGAAGAGATGGGTCCACCCAGAACATAGACGGGTCCACCCAGAACATTGACGGGTCCACCCAGAACAGATGGGTCCAACAAGAACATAGACGGGTCCACCCAGAACAGATGGGTCCACCCAGAACATAGACGGGTCNGAGTCAGGGTCTTCCTACCGTTGGAGCTGGGTCCATAGGCCAGCAGCAGGTAGAAGAGTTGGTTGGAGGTGAAGCTGAAGTTGCTGGAAGTGAAGATGGCGTTCTTGGAGGTGAATGTGCAGGCCAGGACCCCGTTCTGGTTGGAGGTCTGTATATCTGAGATGGCTCCCTGCCAGAGACATTCACTGGTCATGGTTTGGGGTAAGGAACCAACCTCTGAATGCTCCTTGACCAGGGCGTCCTGGTGGGGATGAAGTACCTTAGGTTGAACCGTTGGAGCTGTGTGTCCAACAGAGAAGGCCCGCTGCACATCAACAGCTCCAGTACTGTTCAGGCCACAGAGGTAGATGTCATCTTGACCCTGAGGATGGGAGACGGAGCAGAAACTGAACCTTCTGTTCTCTACCTTCTGACACTGCAGCACTGAAAAGGTCCAGGAAACATTTGGACTTCATAACCAACATCTGGTTTGGTTTCCTCACCATCATCTGATCATCTGACCACCCAAAAGCCACGTATCCTTGAGCAGGTCCGGACAGCTCGTACTGGACCCCGGATTCGGGCGGAGTCAGAAGTCTGGCTGACATGAAGAAGCAGTTGGAGCTGGTGGAGGGATCACAGTTTGTGGGCTGGCTGAAGCACAGCTTGGTGGAACCGCAGCCGACATTGGAGATGGACTGCAGGGAGACAGGACCAATCATCAGAGAGATTCCTGGGCAGTGGAGGGAACTGGTTCTGACCCAAGGAGGGAACTGGTTCTGACCCAAGGAGGGAACTGGTTCTGACCCAAAGTAAGGAACTGGTTCTGAACCAAAGGCTAGAACTGGTTCTGACCCAAGGAGGGAACTGGTTCTGACCCAAGGAGGGAACTGGTTCTGACCCAAAGTAAGGAAGTGGTTCTGACCCAAAGGCTAGAACTGGTTCTGACCCAAAGGCTAGAACTGGTTCTGACCCAAAGGCTAGAACTGGTTCTGACCCAAAGGAAGGAACTGGTTCTGACCCAA
>NW_006800565.1:83578-84341 GCF_000485575.1 Poecilia formosa | reverse complement strand
AGAACATAGACGGGTCCACCCAGAACAGATGGGTCCACCCAGAACATAGACGGGTCTAACCAGAACAGATGGGTCCACTCAGAACAGATGGGTCCACCCAGAACATAGACGGGTCCAGAACCTGAGATTCAACAAGCCTGTCAAAAAACAACGGTTCAGACAGAATCACACGGTACACGGTGATGGATTTATACTGGTTTACGTTAAACCAGTATATGATCAGTATTAGTGGTTAATAGCAGTAAACTGGGAACATACTGGCTGATGCCAGTAAACGACGTATAAACCAGTATTAGTGGTTGACTGCAGGCAGCCGCCATGACGCTGGGGGGGTTCGGTTGGAGACGCCTCAGGCCGTTTGCTACGTCTCAACAGTTTCACAATGTCCCTTCACCACCTGATCCTCACCGAGGGCTGCTGGACCCGCCCCAACCTGTTGCCTCGGTCCCCAGAAAAATGAGGCAATAAGCGCCTTGTTTCCTAGAAACCAGCAGGAGGTTCTGTCTCTCTGCGTCCCAGTGAACAGAAACAATCTGGTTTCGGGTTGCAGGTCCTGTTCTCTGTTCTGAGAACAAACCCGTAGATCCAGAACCGCACCCTGATTATGTCAGAGCAGATCTGTCTGGACCCTGGTTCTGGATCCAGGTTCTGGACCCTGGTCACTCTGATTCTGGACCCAGGTTCTGGACCCTGGTCACTCTGATTCTGGACCCAGGTTCTGGACCCTGGTCACTCTGATTCTGGACCCAGGTTCTGGACCCTG
>NW_006800565.1:81212-83018 GCF_000485575.1 Poecilia formosa | reverse complement strand
CGGTGACTGACCTTTGACCTGACCTCCAGACGGGGGGTTGCTCCACTCCGCGCTGACGGTGAACGGCGCGGCGGCGGACTGGGGGGTGCCGCGGTGGTTAGGGGTCACGTCCGCGCAGCTGGCGGACACCAAGCCTGAGGGGTAGCAGCGAGCGGCCGGAGCGGCCCAGATCAGAACCAGCAGCAACGGGATCCGCTTCATGATGCGCCTCCGATGATGTGCTGCAGGAGAGGAGGAGATGGAGCTACACCTGCTGAGGGCGGAGCTTAGCGCCGGCAGGTGACACGATGGGAGGGAAACCGGCAGAAGCTGCAGTTCTCTGATTTCCTGAGCAGCAGCTCGCGGTTATTAACCCCTGAAGGAGCAGGGGGAACTTCCTGTTTCCTGCAGGAAGCTGCAGGCGACTCTGTGCTGCTCACAGGCAGAAAGAGGAAACAACTAAAGTTAAACTTTTTCCCTGAACAGAAGCAGGAAAAGCAGCAATGACTCAGCCTAGACGGGCTGGACGTCTGCCAGATCCGTCATCCCGTCTGACCTTCGGCTCCTCCTGCCTTCACCAGAAGGAGGCGCTCAGCTTCCAGGAAACATTAAAACTGGAGCTGTGTGAGAATCTGTTCCCTGTGTCAGGAGCACTGCAGCCAGAGAGGCGGTCCGATCACTTCCACGGCGCTTCTGATCGATTTCTCAGTAAAACATATAATCATGTCAATGGTGTAACTTTCAGTTTAGTCGTCAGCTAACATGGTAAAATAAATAAATACACGATTTTGTGTTGATGTTTTAATCACCAAGAGAACCGGTCTGTTAACCTTTGTTAATCAAGCCTGACAAATAAAAGTCAGTCACCAAACACGGGTTTCCAGCATGTTGTGTGTATTTATGATCTTTCATTGCTCATAGAACAGGATGGAAACTGGCTGACAGCAGGGCACAAAAATTTATCTTCCTAAAAAGATGAGTGTGTACTTTCTGGAAAATCCCGTTCTAATGTAAAATATGACAGATTGCTGGATAGAAAAAATTCTTGTTACTTTTTGGTGCCTCAATTATACTATCAGACAGTCATTGAGATTTTGGTAACATTTCCTCGTTATTTGCCAAAGTTATGAGGGAGGAACCAAATATTTCAGCTGCCTGAACGTTTCCCCCCATAACATGGGAACTTATTAATTTACCTGCAAGTTGTGGTGGAAAATTTCTACAAGTTAACATCTGCTGATCATGTTACACCAAAAGAACCTGTTTGGGCCACGCGTACACACACATACACACACACACACACACACACACACACACACGGTGGGAGTTGTTTTGCTGCAGCTGCACAGAACCAGACTGTCTCCACTGTTTTGGATTCCTTACCTTGGTATAAAACTCGTGTCGTCTCTGCCTGGCAGAGCTTTTCACCAGACCTGCTTCATTATGGATTGTCCTACAAGCTCCCTCTGTTGTGCACAATATATGAATAAACCTGATTGAGTGAGTTCACCTGACAGTGCCTGGTAAATAGTCTTTTTTCCACAACAAAGTCTTTAACTGTTCTTATTTATCTCATCATCAACAATAAATCCTGTGAATATGGTAACATTTGCTCATTATTTGCCAAAGTTATGAGCTATCAGCCAGTTTCCATCCTATTATATCAGCAATGAAAAATCACAAACACACAACGTGTTGGGAATCTGTTTGGTGACTGACTTGTCAGGCTTAATTGACGAAAGCTGGAGAAAGAGCGATTCTCTTGGCGAACAAACAACACAAACTGGTGAAAGAAGACCTAGTTTATTTATTTATTTTACCATGTTA
>NW_006800565.1:53201-80683 GCF_000485575.1 Poecilia formosa | reverse complement strand
AACAATTATTTTGACTTTAAACCGGTGCCTGGCTGTTCCTTAACTGCTCGGTCCACCACAGCCTCCATGCTTGTCCTCCTTCATCTCACTGCTGCATTTGACACTGTGGACCAAAACATTCTCCTACATCGTCTGCATGTGGAAGTCGGTCTCGGTGAATCTGTCCTGGATTGGTTTCAATCTTTTCTTTCCAACAGGCTGGAATGTGTCTGCCTTGGCAACTCCAAGTCCCAGGCCGTTAGCGTGTCCTGTGGTGTCCCGCAGGGGTCAGTTCTAGGGCCTATGCTTTTCTCTCTTTACTTGCTGCCTTTAGGTAAAATCATTACTCGGCATAACATTTCATTTCACTGTTATGTGGACAATTTGCAACTTTACATTAGAACGGGATCACCTTCCACTTCACCTCCGCTTATTGTGCTAACGTCCTGCCTGGAGGAGATTAAGTCTTGGATGAGCCATAACTTTCTTCAGCTAAACTGTTCCAAAACCGAGGCCATACTGATCGGAACGCCTCATCAGGTTCATCCTCGGCTCTGACGAGTATTTCATTCTCTGGACAAGACATTCCCATTTCCTCCTTTGTTACAAACCTTGGCGTCTGTTTAAAACCTGTTTTTTTTTTCATCTTCGCAATATTTCCAAAATTCGTTCATCTCTCTCCCGTTCTGATGCTGAGACCCTCATCCACGCCTTTGTCTCCTCCAGGCGTGTTGTCACTACTTTCTTATTCACTCTTAATCTCTCCACATGATATTTCCTAATTTCTTGTTTGAATTTTTCTCTGATTACCCTATACTTTTCACAATTAATTATTACATGTTCTTCTGTCTCCACGCCCAAACTCTTAGCTACCTGCTGGATGTTTGTCTATTAAATATAGTTTTATTTAATGCTGCATGTCTGAGCCCTGCCCACCCACTCAGTTTAAACTCCAGTCACCCAATGGGAAAAAGACAGTGTTGTGGAATTTTTTCCTTGGCCAGGAGTGACGAAAAACTGTTTCAAAAACCCGAAGAACCAGAGAAAGAATATATTCTTAATCAGTATTTATTCGAAGGCTAACGCATCGTTGAAGTCTGCTGACTGAATGCAGTCAGGACCTGAACACAGCGTACAGAGCTATGAGAGCTTCATTCATTCACAGAGTTTGGTTACAGAGCAGAATCCAACCTCAGGTATCTTCTTTCACTGGGGAGCGAAACACGTCATGGAAGAAACAATTTAATAACTTTATTGTACCACCGAGGCCTGAGTAGTAGCTTCAGAAGACTTTCTCATGAGCGCGTGTATTACATAAGAATAACTAAACTGTTCACTCATAATCATGTAGCAATCTTAAAATTTTGCACAACAGTTTCAGACCAGACTAATCGATCACAGATCAGCTGCGCTGAAGAAAGTTGAAAGACTGAAGTGTTTTTTATCTGATTTTATGTATTCTGTGGCGCTCACTGTCAGTCTTTCCTTCTGTACTCATTAATTGTTTTCATGTCATTAAAGTTCAATAAGGCAAACAATGCAGAACCCTTTTGCATGAATCATCAAAGACAGACGTTTGTCCATCAATCCGTTTTCTTACACCCTTTTTCATTGGGGTCAGGAGGGCTGCAGGTGGCCGTCCAGAGGTCAGCGGGCAAGAGGCTGGGTCACCTAGACAGGTCACCAGTCCATCACAGGGCAACACAGAAACAGACAATCACACACACCTAAGGAGAGTTTATACACAGCAATTAACCCGGCAGTCATGAGTTTGTATTGTGGCAGGAAGTCAGAGTCCCCAGAGAGAACCCACCATGCAGAAAGACCCCGGGCCAGGAATTGAACCCAGGACCTTCTTGCTGCAAGGCAACAGTGCTACCAACTGTGCAGACCCCAAAGACAGACGTGTCTTTTTGGAATGAGGGTGCTCACACAGAAACTCTGTAATTAAACCATCCATGTTTTGTCATTCTTGATGTTGAATTTTTCTCAGTCACTATGTTCTCTTTTTTGTATTATTTCTTATTTCCATTGGGGTAGGGTTACATCACATTGTATATCAGGACACTTCACTCATCTGTTAGCACAACTGGTGGAGATGTAACATATTAATTAAAGGGAGCAGATCAGAAAAGCTGTGAGAACGAAAGCTAACCGCTGGGTGCTAAACAATGAGCATAGATAACATAGATACTGAATATGAAAGAATGCTTATTTGATATGTAAAGACATGTTTAATTTGTAACTGGGCTGATAAAGAATAAAGTTTTGTTTGTAAGCCTTGCTTGTCCTGATCCTCCTCACCTGTAGGTGGCGGTAATGCGCCACGTCGTTGTTTATGCCATTATCTCCACAACAAGAAGCAGCAGCGCCAGCCGCAGACGCAGTTGGCCATTTGGCTCCTCCAGATGGTCTAACTGGTCTTCTTGGTGGTTTTGGGGGGTTTTGTGTTATTTCCAGTAAAACCAGTCAGTCTATCTCAGTTTTCAGCTCTTGAGACAGGAGAACGTCACTGAGCGCGACATGGCGGCCGACCGGCGCGAGGAAAAAGGTAGGCCATTAGCCATTAGCATTAGCATCACGGTGACGTATTTATTTATCAATATTGACCAAACACCCGCGAAATTCACAATATGTGTACGTGATATGTATACCTGACGGTGCACACAAGAGAATCACTGACCAGCAGCGGAGCTAAAGGTGCTAGTAGCTAATGGACGCTATTAGCATTAGCAAGACGGCGGCGTCTTTGTTCCTGATTGCTTCAGTTCATCTGTAGAAAATGATCCGTTTCTAGAGGTGATTCTCTCTCTAAGGCAGTGTTTATCTAACTTCTTCAGGCTGAGGATCAGATAGCAAACACTCATGGACCACCTAACCTGAAATTGCTCCGCGCTAACACAACTTGATATATAATGCAACCTGTAATAAAAAATATTAGCTTCTTAATTCACGTATTGTCGTTTTCTTTGGTAAATGTGACTGGCCACCACAAAGTCATGAACACGTCTAGTTGGGTATTTTGAGTTAGTTCCAGATTCAAGCCAGGGATGCCCAAAGTGGGTCCTGGAGGGCCGGTGTTCTGACTATCTGTGCTACCTCGTGTTAAGAGAATAAAATGATTAACTTCTGGCTCGTTATATTCTCCTCTGCTCCCGGATTCAATGATTCCATGCGTGGAAATAAAAGTCACACAGAGATGACAGCGTCACAATAATCAGCTTTTATTCATGACTGATGCATACCATCACCAGGAAAGCACATCGTATAACATCAGAAACCTCAGAGCACAAACACATTAATTTACCTGAGAAAGGGAAAAAGACAAAAGATGGAAACGACAAACAAAAAGCAAAGACGTCTTTGGAGAATTGCAAGAACAAATCTGATCTGTTACTTCTGTGTAGAAAGTTTTATAGTAAAAGGCGTATTCTCATCTTTAATTTATTCAAATAAGGCGTATCTTTGCTCATCCAACCAGGAGCTATCTCTGACCCTCTCTAAAGCCAGGAACTCCTGCTGTGTTTACGGCTTTTCACAGATGTGTGTGAAAAGCTGGAACTTCTCCTGATTGTTTTCCCACACAGATAAAGGGCAGTTCAAAAGATCCTAGCAAACCATCTGCTGTAACTACAGGTAACATAAAGGTCAATAGGGCAGACTATGTTATTGATTTTAAAACTATAATTAGGCTATTTCAATCAAGACATGTTAAGTTTTAAAACTAGCATACTTTAAATTTATTTTCTTAACACTCGTCAGATTTTCCTACGGTAGCATGGATAGATAACTAAGTCTATCTGTCAGTGCTACCCGTTCAAAACTGCTACCGTCATGTTTGCAAACAGAAAACTACAGCGGGTCGTTAATTTTAATGCATTGGATAACATTATCTGAGTGACTGAAGTGGAAGCTTAGGAGTTATGCTTAGCTTAGCATTGGAACAATTTATATACACAATGAAACCACAAGAAGATCACTTCCTTCATCTGAATATCCTACTCTTTTAAAATGAAAAGCTATAGATGTTTGCACTAATTATTTTATGAGAATATCCTACCTGTTAAAAGTATTTTAAATACATTGGTGTTTGTAAGAATAAAACAATATCAGACAGAGGAAAGAGGTATTTATTGGAATTAAATTAAAGACAAATACAACTCACCGCAACTCTCTTTTGCGCATTAATACGTTGTATGTCAGACTTTATTAAATGCAGCCACAATGTGTCCACCAAACTGCACAGATCACTGTGCACCTGAAATGATAGGATATGATTCATGTACACTGATATTACACGGCTATTACAGCTTCAGTCAGTATCGCTACCAACATGTATTTAGCAAAGTTAAATAAGAATGTAATTAAACTAAACTATTTTAAAATATAGGGAAAAAATAGCCACAAAACAATGTATTTTGTCCTGATTAACCTCCAAACAATAACTTGTTTAATGACATTGCAGACAGCAAACTAAAGCCATAAATGTATTTACAAGCTGCCCATAAAGTAAACTAAAAACATGAACCAATACAGCAGCTTAATGAAAGCCAGGTATATCAAAAATTAATAAAGCTGACCATAATCTGCGATGAAATGAAATGTCTACAGGTAGGATAAGAAATCTGCTGAGTCAGCAGATTGTGACGTAGCATCGATGTGGCATCGCCACAAGGTAGGACAGATTTACGGGTAGCACAGATAAACGGAACACCTGCATCCTCCATGTTTTAGTTCTCCCTGGTTTAGCGCACCTGGATCCAATGATGCTCATTAGAGGCCTAAGAAGAACATTGACCTGCTGAAAAGGTTGATTCTACCAGCAGGGAGAGAATAAAACATGCAGCACGCCGGCCCTCAGGACCCACTCTGACCATCTAAAGCATCAGTCATCAAATTGGTGTTGATCTACATCAGTGTTTCTCCACCCTGGTCCTCAGCCCCCCCCTCTCCCCCCTGCTCTGCATGTTTTAGATGAGCCTCTATTCCAGCTGATTCACCTGATTGCATGAACATCAGGTGCTGCAGATCCTGTTAACCCTCCTGTTATGTTGCGGGTCAAATTGACCCACGAACATTATTGCTGTACCTCAGAAACGAACATAACGGGAGGGTTAATCACCCAGAGATAGAATCCAGGTGTGGCAGAAGGGAAACACCTAAAACACGCAGGACAGGGAGGCCTGAGGACCAGGGTGGAGAAACACTGACCTATACTGTCCTCCGTATCAGCCAGTAGGCTCTGCTGTAATCAGATTATAATCTGCTGATTGTTTGTCCCTCTTTGCTGAACGCTGTGGATCAGTTTTAATGAACTACTCAGATATGGTTCGTCTACAGAACAGAAATAAACTTTCATAAATGCAGCCAATCTTCCGACCAGCAGGACTGAAGCCAAGAGTCTGTGCAGGACGTTGGTGAGGAAGACAGGGGGCGCTATGCACCCACAGCTGCTGGAAGCTGCTTCTTTTTTCTAAGGCCAAAACTTAAATATGAATGCCATGCAGTCTTATTCAGTAAGTTGGGGTATACGTCCTGATGAGGCTTTTTGAAAATAACTTTTTATCAGGTATTAAACATACTGAGAGATATAAATATGTGAAAACATCAGTCACCTCATGAATCCATATAATGTCTCAGTTGGTGAGACATTATAAAAATGAACTTTTCCGTCATATTTTATTTTATGGTTTATATCTGCTCAGTGGTTGTTTACAGTTCAAAATAGTTACAAAATTCAGCAATATTTTCTGAGAAGAATTATCACAATAATATAGTTTCCTTTTATTTCCTGATCTTATGAAATGCTCAAACATTAGATTCATAAAAATCAAAGTGATATTAAAAGCAGAATAACCGTGTGAGCCAAATGACTGGGCTTTGTAACCCTACCCTCCACAGCAGACCAGATATGATGCATCTTTAATGTAGCAAACATGTCTTTACTGTAAAATTATACAATAAGACAGGTTTTAATTCATCTTCGGATGTTTTTCTGTGTCGGCTGTGATTCTGCTGCTCATGTCTCTGTTGTGGAGCAGAGGAGCCACATGTTGCTGTATTGGCCGGTTAGCCGCTGCAGCGAGTGACGTGAACCTGCAGGAGCCAAAAATGGCCCCATATTCATCATCCAGTTTCTATTAAATGTGACTTAAGTTAAAGCTGAGATGTTTGAATGTGTAAAGTCTGTATTCTCTCTGCATGCAGATCTATAGACAGTTTGGTTTCTCTGTTTTAACCAGCATTACATGCAGACCCGTTGCCATGGCAACAGCTGCATGAGCCCACAGATTACATCAGGAACATAAACACAAAAAACATTTCAGACAAAGTGCTTAAAACCCCAGTCTGCTAGTTTTCTGTTTTTGAATTTTCATGTTTTGATCATTAACAAGTGATCACCTGGACGCCCGCTGTGATTGGTTCGCTAAGTTAAGCACCTGCTCCACTGATAATCTGTCAAAGTTGCAGCGCGGGTTCATGTTAGCCGACTTCCTTTATATATTTTAGTGGAAACATTTTGCTGGCTGTGAAACGTGCTAGCAGTTAGCCGCTTCCTGACTCAGCGCGGCGTCCAACCCAACAATCACTGATGGGACTCATTAGTTACATTTTATTTTGAAAAGCATAGCTGGAGGAACATGAAGGGAAAAAAAATTAGGAAATACTGTTGGAGACATGTTCCTGTCCGGACGCGTCCTCGACGTCCCTCAGAAAGGCTTAAAGTGAGGTCCAGCTCCGGGAATAGTTTTTCTGTCTTTAATTAGATTATTTTTGTAGTTTTAATTTTGTTTTTCAAGGCAAAAAGATTCCAGTCAGGCTTCTTTCTGGACGCCAGCCCAGCATGAGGCAGAGTGAAGACTGTCGGTTTTATTTAGGATCATAATTCCAGATCAATGATCAGATAATATTCATCAAGTTCACTTCAAAATAATGAACCCAAATATATCCCCCAAACCAGAGCAATGGGTTGGATGACTGGACTGAAAGTCACTTAATTCAACAGTAAAAATAAGTTAGAATACAACAATATGATGAAAAGTCATTCTTTGGTTTAAAGTTCAGTTATAACTAAACCAGAAACGTTTCATTCTGAGGTAGGAACCAACCTCAGCGCCGCTCGTTTCTCTCTACCTTTAATCAGCAACGCACAGTCAGGTAAAGCTGAGTGGCTGTTAGCAATAGCAGCTAACGGGTCCATACGCACACCTGCGCTGGCCTCTGATTGGTCCAAGACCAGAACCGTCACCAGAGGAAAAAGCTNGTATCAGCCAGTAGGCTCTGCTGTAATCGGATTATAATCTGCTGATTGTTTGTCCCTCTTTGCTGAACGCTGTGGGTCAGTTTTAATGAACTACTCAGATATGGTTCGTCTACAGAACAGAAATAAACTTTCATAAATGCAGCCAATCTTCCGACCAG
Source organism: Poecilia formosa (assembly GCF_000485575.1). NCBI lineage: Eukaryota > Metazoa > Chordata > Actinopteri > Cyprinodontiformes > Poeciliidae > Poecilia > Poecilia formosa. Next base: position 73,282 of record NW_006800565.1, on the reverse strand, counting down.
CAGGACTGAAGCCAAGAGTCTGTGCAGGACGTTGGTGAGGAAGACAGGGGGCGCTATGCACCCACAGCTGCTGGAAGCTGCTTCTTTTTTCTAAGGCCAAAACTTAAATATGAATGCCATGCAGTCTTATTCAGTAAGTTGGGGTATACGTCCTGATGAGGCTTTTTGAAAATAACTTTTTATCAGGTATTAAACATACTGAGAGATATAAATATGTGAAAACATCAGTCACCTCATGAATCCATATAATGTCTCAGTTGGTGAGACATTATAAAAATGAACTTTTCCGTCATATTTTATTTTATGGTTTATATCTGCTCAGTGGTTGTTTACAGTTCAAAATAGTTACAAAATTCAGCAATATTTTCTGAGAAGAATTATCACAATAATATAGTTTCCTTTTATTTCCTGATCTTATGAAATGCTCAAACATTAGATTCATAAAAATCAAAGTGATATTAAAAGCAGAATAACCGTGTGAGCCAAATGACTCGGCTTTGTAACCCTAACCCTCCACAGCAGACCAGATATGATGCATCTTTAATGTAGCAAACATGTCTTTACTGTAAAATTATACAATAAGACAGGTTTTAATTCATCTAAGGATGTTTTTCTGTGTCGGCTGTGATTCTGCTGCTCATGTCTCTGTTGTGGAGCAGAGGAGCCACATGTTGCTGTATTGGCCGGTTAGCCGCTGCAGCGAGTGACGTGAACCTGCAGGAGCCAAAAATGGCCCCATATTCATCATCCAGTTTCTATTAAATGTGACTTAAGTTAAAGCTGAGATGTTTGAATGTGTAAAGTCTGTATTCTCTCTGCATGCAGATCTATAGACAGTTTGGTTTCTCTGTTTTAACCAGCATTACATGCAGACCCGTTGCCATGGCAACAGCTGCATGAGCCCACAGATTACATCAGGAACATAAACACAAAAAACATTTCAGACAAAGTGCTTAAAACCCCAGTCTGCTAGTTTTCTGTTTTTGAATTTTCATGTTTTGATCATTAACAAGTGATCACCTGGACGCCCGCTGTGATTGGTTCGCTAAGTTAAGCACCTGCTCCACTGATAATCTGTCAAAGTTGCAGCGCGGGTTCATGTTAGCCGACTTCCTTTATATATTTTAGTGGAAACATTTTGCTGGCTGTGAAACGTGCTAGCAGTTAGCCGCTTCCTGACTCAGCGCGGCGTCCAACCCAACAATCACTGATGGGACTCATTAGTTACATTTTATTTTGAAAAGCATAGCTGGAGGAACATGAAGGGAAAAAAAATTAGGAAATACTGTTGGAGACATGTTCCTGTCCGGACGCGTCCTCGACGTCCCTCAGAAAGGCTTAAAGTGAGGTCCAGCTCCGGGAATAGTTTTTCTGTCTTTAATTAGATTATTTTTGTAGTTTTAATTTTGTTTTTCAAGGCAAAAAGATTCCAGTCAGGCTTCTTTCTGGACGCCAGCCCAGCATGAGGCAGAGTGAAGACTGTCGGTTTTATTTAGGATCATAATTCCAGATCAATGATCAGATAATATTCATCAAGTTCACTTCAAAATAATGAACCCAAATATATCCCCCAAACCAGAGCAATGGGTTGGATGACTGGACTGAAAGTCACTTAATTCAACAGTAAAAATAAGTTAGAATACAACAATATGATGAAAAGTCATTCTTTGGTTTAAAGTTCAGTTATAACTAAACCAGAAACGTTTCATTCTGAGGTAGGAACCAACCTCAGCGCCGCTCGTTTCTCTCTACCTTTAATCAGCAACGCACAGTCAGGTAAAGCTGAGTGGCTGTTAGCAATAGCAGCTAACGGGTCCATACGCACACCTGCGCTGGCCTCTGATTGGTCCAAGACCAGAACCGTCACCAGAGGAAAAAGCTAACCCAGAGTGTCCTGTAGGGGCCGCTGTCCCTCCGTCTCTCTGTCCCCCCCGTCTCTCTGTCCCTCTGTACCCTTGTCCCCCGTCTCTTGGACGTCCTCAGCGTCTCGGTTCTGTTTCAGATGGGGAACTAAACGTTCTGGAGGATCTTCTGACCGAAGCGCCGGATCAGGACGACGAGCTCTACAATCCGGAGACGGAGCGCGACGTCGGTGACAAGAAAGGTACGGAACCGCCTCCCTCAGAGCCTGGACTCTGTTCTGGTTCTGGTTCTGGATCGGTTCAGTCTGACCTCACATGATGCCACTGTAAGCGATGATGTCACAGCAGCAGGTCCTCTCTCTCTCAGGAGTGAAGAGGAAGAGCGAGCGATCGGACAGCCAAGACGTGAAGAGGCTCCGCCCCTCGTCAGGCCACGCCCCCTCCAGGTCCTCTGGGAAGCGGGCGCTGAGCTCCAAGAAGCCGTCCAGCCCGCGCCGCCACGCCACCGCCTACCATCACGAGTACTACGAGGAGCGAAAGGGGCGGCGTGGGCCCCGAGAGGGCCCGCGTAGTCGCGGTGCGGAGGACGATCGGCGCCGGGAGTCACAGCGCGGTGTGGAGGCTCTGAGCCGGGTAACGACCCTCACCCTGAGCGCGCCGCCTGCCGCTCATGTCATCGCTCACTTCCTGTTTGTGTTTAGAAGCTGCGGCGCGACGAGAGGCGAGTGAGCCCCTCCCCTCACGGCGAAGACAACCAATCAGAGGAGGAGGCGGAGTACAGCTCAGAGCCGGCGTCGGGAAGCTCCTCCCCCGCCGCCTCACACGGCGACGACGAGGAGGAGGAAGAGGAGGAGGACAATCAGGAGGAGGAGGGGGAGGAGGGCATGGAGGAGGAGGAGGAGGAGGAGGGAGAGAAGGAGGATGAAGATGAGGAGGAGGATGAATATGATGAGCGTCATGGCGACGGGAACGACTACGACACGCGCAGCGAGGCCGGCGACTCTCGCTCCGCCTCCTCCGTCAGTTTCTCTGACGGAGAGTCAGGACGCTCAGGCTCCGCCTCCGAAGCCTCAGGTAACCATGGCAACGACCACCGTTCACCTCAGCAGCTGAAATCGGTGCTGTGCTTTTATTCTGAAATCAGTGCTCGGCTTTTATTCTGAAAGGGTCGGAGAAGAAGCGAGAGAAGCTGTCGTCGTCAGTTCGAGCCGTTCGGAAAGGAATGGAGAGTAAGAACCTTCCAGACCCGGTGGTACTGATCCGGCGGTACCGACTCGGCCCGCTGCCTGAACGCGCTTATGTCTTTGCAGATCCCACCAGCAAGCTGCGCTACATCCTGCGGGAAGCCCGCTTCTTCCTCATCAAGAGCAACAACCACGAGAACGTCTCCCTGGCCAAGGCGAAGGTCGGTCCACGGCCTCCTGTGCTGGCGGCGCCACCGCCGTGCACTAATGTTGATTACTGTGCTCTGTCTCCATGGCAACCGTGTCCTGCCTGCAGGGCGTCTGGTCCACGCTGCCGGTCAACGAGAAGAAACTGAACGCCGCCTTCCAGTCAGCGCGAAGCGTCATCCTCGTCTTCTCCGTCAGGGAGAGCGGCAAGTTCCAAGGTGCCTTCATCTGCTTCCTGATTCCTCCTCATCGCTATGACTTCCTGTTTCCATGGCTCTGACTTCCTGTTTCCTGCAGGTTTTGCTCGCCTGTCGTCAGAGTCGCACCATGACGGTTCTCCGATCCACTGGGTTCTTCCTGCCGGGATGAACGCCAAGATGCTGGGCGGAGTCTTCAAGATCGACTGGCTCTGCAGGTCAGCTGCTTCCGGAACCTGGACCGACCCGGTTCTGGATGGACCCGGTTCTGACAGCCCTGTGTTGCAGGAGGGAGCTGCCCTTCATCAAGACGGCTCACCTGTTTAACCCCTGGAACGACAACAAGCCCGTGAAGATCGGACGTGACGGCCAGGTGAGCCCGTCAAGGTCCTGGCTCCGGTCCCGGTTCCGGTCCAGGCTCTGGTTCCGGTCCAAGCTCTGGACCCGGTTCCTCTCCAACCCTACGCTCTGTTGCAGGAGATCCAGCCGAAGGTGGGTGCCCAGCTGTGCGCCCTGTTCCCATTGGACGAGAGCGTGGACGTGCACCACGTGGCGCGGCGCGTGCGTCAGAAGGGCCAGACGCCGTCAGAGCTGCGGCCGCGTGGCCGCCCACCGCAGCGCGAGCCGGGAAGGTTAGCCAATCACCGAGCTCCTCCCCCGCTTCCTGTTCTGCTGCTGCAACACGGCGCCACCTGCTGCCGGACCACGGACACGGCGCCGCTCTGTTGTTGCGCCGTTCTGGTTGAAGCTTTGAGTCAGGCAGGAAGTAGTTCCTCGGCGGCGTGATGAGGTCACCAGATTGAGGAGTTGATGTGTGATTGGAGCGCCGCCTGCTGATGATGGCGGCGGCAGAGCGGCGCAGGATGGAATTTCTCTCATGATGAAATTTTGTCTTTGCAGGAAGTTGTTTGGCGGGTAGTCGGACTGTGGCTGACCTTTCAGAATAAAAGGACGATGGACTGATGGGGGGGAGGGGGGTGGAACTGTTTCTGGCTTTGAGCAGGTGGGCGTGGCCGGGGGCGGGGCTTCCTGGCTTTCTGTGAGGTAAATCACAGAAACGAAGGACTTTTGGACTGACAGCAGGGCCCCCCCCACCTCAAGGACAGTGTTGTCCCCTCCTACCCCCCCTGCTGGGGCAGACTGTCGGGGGGAGGGGGGCTGATGGACTGATCTGGCGCCCGGGGGAGGAGCCAACGGACGCCGGAACGCCCTGATTGGTTGCTTGTGTTCAGGACTGTTGGTATGGAGGGGGCGGGGCTTGGGCTCAAAGGGGCGGGGCTTTCGGTGTTGATTAACAGGACTGCACCATCATCATCACCATCACCCTTTCAAAATAAGAGGGTCTGTAATGGACGTGATGAGGAACTGTTTGTTAGTTTTCCCTAACGGCTCCAGCAGCGGTATGTCGCCCTCCAGAGGCTTTCTTCTGTTTCCTTCCTGTGTGAGTGAGAGTGTGACTAGAGCCAGGGTCAGAACCAGAACCGACCCGACCGCAGGACTGTCGCTGGGAGGACGCTAACCTGAGCGCGGGTCTGTGGACCGGGTAACTGTCGCCATGGTGACAGGATCAGAACGGCAGCAGGTAATGTACCAGGGTTCATCACCATGACGACAGCAGCAGCACCTGGCTGCTCTGATCCCGCCTCCCTGCTCAGGCGCCTGCAGACGACGCTCAGGGAATACTGTACCTGCCTCGATGTGTGTGAGGCTGAGTGTGTGTGTGTGATTTTGTCCGCATGTGTGTGTCTTAATTGTGGACTTGTTCACGTAGGCGTCGACCTGAAGAGTATGACCTTCACGGCAGGAAGCGACCGCGAGCCGACGGCCCGCCCGACTTCAACCAGCGGCCAGGTGCAGATCACCTGTTCACATGCCTACTAGCATGCTAGTTTAGCTTGCTAACTAAATAGCTCAGCCTCTTCACCTGTTAGGTAAATGTTACCCGCTAAGCTGTCATTAACTGTTACTCATCACCAGGATTCATCCCAGACCTACGGAGCCAGCCGGTGGACAGGTGAGACTCACCTGGCAGTGGGCGGGACCTCAGTTTCAGGTAGAAAGTAAGATGTGATGTTTCTTCTTGCAGGAGATTCTCCAGTGTGAGACGAGACGTCTTCCTGAACGGGGTGAGTCTGGGGGCGTGGCCTCTGCAGCATGATGTCAGCGCACTCACCTGTATGACGTCTACCTGTGTTCACCTGTTTCAGTCCTACGACTACATGAGGGACTACCACCACAATGTGGGGCCCCCGGCTCCATGGCAGACTCTGGTATGGTTCTTGGTTCTGATTGGATCAGGCATGCTAGCTTACTGAGCCACCTCACCTGGCAGGTGCACCTGGAGGTGGGGCCAGGGCCGTTTTACTGGTTTCGATTCGACCAATCAGAGAGGAGTTAAATTAGAGTGTTCTGATTGGTTGCTGGTTCCCATGAGCCCGCTCCCTTAAGCCGTTTCCACACTGCAGAGTCCGGACCGGCATGCTTCGGTCCGGTTCCACTCGTGCTGCAGTGTTTGCGTATAACTGAGGCCGCCATCGATGCTGTGACGTCATCACGTTTGAAACTAAACGGTTTCCATGTAGCGGCCGAAGCCTTTTCCTCAGAGATGCGGCAGAAAACTTTCTCTTTCCTCGTTGACCGATCCAGTTGGTTCTGTTCATCAGCGAGTAAACGGAGGACAAAATGACCTCATCATGGGACCAGGTAACAGCAGAATATTGGGACGAATTCATCGCAAATTAAAAATAAAACTACTAAAAAGAGCACTCTTTACAAAATACAGTACGAACAGTTTAGTGAGAGCCAGCTGGACCCGACCAACGTCTGATTCTAAACCAATCAGCTGCTGGTTCTAAGCAGCCCCGCTTGGCCGGCCCGATTGGAACCACAGCTCTTGTGGTTCCAATCGGGCCGGGTGGAACCGGGTTGAAAGTTCTAATGCAAACACGGTCGGCCCTACTTTGAACCCGTTCTGTTCCTTGCAGTGCGAAAACGGCTTTAGGGAACTGGTTCTAAGCCCCGCCCCCGACCAGCTGACCCTTCCTGTTTGTGTGGACAGGCGGCGTACCCCGGCGTGGAGCAGCAGCCCCCCCACCACCCCCCCTACTACCACCACAGCCACCCCCCGCCGCCCCCCCACCAGGCCTTCCACCACCACCACCCCTCCCTGCCGCCGCACGAGGCTCCGCCCCCTCGCTTCAGAGACAAGCAGCGCGTGCCACAGCACCGCGCCTTCGCGTCCAGCCCGGTGAGTTCTGATCCGGTTCTAAAATGATCCAGATCAGAACCTGCTGGGTCTGACTTCCTGTTTCCTGTCCTGCAGCACGACTACGACATGCGAGTGGATGACTTCCTGCGGCGCACGCAAGCGGTGGTGAGCAGCCGGCGTGAGCGCGAGCGGCAGCGAGAGAGAGAGCGCGGCGGGCCGCGGCGCGACCGTGAGCGAGAGCGGGCGAGGGACAGAGACAGGGAGAGAGAGAGGGACAAGGAGAGGGGGCGGTACCGCAGGTGATCACTGAGCGCTCTTATTTTGACAGTCTGACTTCCCCTTCATTTTCAAATTATGTATAAATAGCTGCAGGATGACAACATCAGTGTTCACGTCCGTTTCTTCAATAAAGTTTCTTTGGCCAAACTTTTAATTTGAAAGTCCGTAAAAACTTTTTTATGGTGTCTTCATTTCCCAGAATGCTCTCAGTCTGTAGGCTGGGTGCCAACAGGAGGGTTGGGGCCTTCCTAGGGGTAACATGACACAAACAATACTGGTTTTATTGTGAAAGGTTGGATGTTTCCTGTTGGATCCTTCATATTAAAAGTTTTTTAATGTTCTACATGAAACCTGCCTGTTTTGTCACTTCCTGTTTGATTTCCTGCTGTCTGATTGGTTGTTGTCTTGCTGATTGGAGACTCGGAGGGGCCGGAGCCTGAGACTCTTCCTGCTAAATGAAGGATCCGGATCAGAACCGCCTCAGTGGAGTTCAGTCCAAAACTTTAGACCCGGCAGAATCAGAACATCCGACACACATTCAGTGGAAACTCAGAACTTTGAAGCGGGTCCAAATGCAAGTTTCAGACCAGAAAGCACTTCGACTTGGTTACCCAGAGTTCTTTTGGACCCGGTTCAATAACCAGACCTGCTTGAGTCAGGGTTATGTGACTCAATCTCAAGATAAATCAGAACCAGCAGTTTGGACCTGGTTCTTTATTATTGCTGGTCAGAAGAAACATGAAACCATCTAAGCTTCTGGGAGTATGAATAATTTTGGGCTTTGCAAACCTTTATAAAAGCTGGACCGGGTCGGAGGTCCAGAACATCAGTGGTCAGTTCCGCTCCTTTCAAACAACCGTTTCAGAACCAGAACCTGGATTTAAGTAGTTCCGTTAGGTTAAAACTACAACCAGCAGGTTCTGTTCGGTTCAGAACCCAGATCCTGCTGCAGGTTCTTTATGTTAACCATTTGAACGAGTTAGTGACGTCATTGCGGTTCGGTTCGCAGCTCAGGTTCTGATATGGTCAGCATCATTCAGAACCAGCGGGGGCTTTTGCTTTGAAGGGACCGGAAAGGGCTCCGAAGGTTACAGCAACTTCCGGTTTCTCTGGAGCCGCAGGTCCACGTCAGGGTGAAGTATCGCCGACACAGACAACCCGGAGCAGGACCGAACCGAACCGTGGCACCATGGCGGACGAGGCCACGCGCAGAGCCGTGTCACAGATCCCGCTCTTGAAGACGCACGCGGGCCCGCGGGAGCGCGCGCTGTGGCCGCAGCGGCTGAAGGAGGAGTACCAGGCTCTGATCCGGTTCGTGGAGCAGAACAAGGCTGCCGACAACGACTGGTTCCGGCTGGAGTCCAACCCGGACGGCACGCGCTGGACCGGGACCTGCTGGTTCGTACACGAGCTACTGCGCTACGAGTTTCGCGTGGAGTTCGACATCCCGGTGACGTACCCGGAAACAGCGCCGGAAGTAGCGGTTCCGGAGCTGGACGGGAAGACCGCCAAGATGTTCCGAGGCGGGAAGATCTGCCTGACCGAACACTTCGCCCCGCTGTGGGCGCGCAACGTGCCCCGCTTCGGGCTCGCGCACCTGATGGCGCTCGGGCTCGCGCCTTGGCTGGCCGTGGAAATCCCGGACCTAATCAGCAAAGGTCACGTGGTCCACAAGGAGAAGCCGCGTGATGTGGCGGAGTGACGTCAGAGGGGTGACATATGGACAAGGTTCCGGTTCTGGAACTCTCAGCTGGAACCGAAGTCCTACAGAAACAACACTTCCGGTTCTGCTGTGAGAATGTGATTGCACAGAAAATAAAGTTCTGGTTCCGAGTGTCTGTCTGGTTCTCTTACTACACACCGGGTCATGCAGCATCCTCAGGTGGTTCTGGAGTTCTTTAATCTGTTCAGTTTCTGGATAACAGAACCGGCACCACTCTGTAAACTGGGCCTGGTTCTGGATCTGCAGGTTTTCTCCTCAGTCAGGTTCTGAGTCCTGGTTCAGAGCTAAACTTCTGGATCTTGAAATCAGACGGTTCTGGTTCGTTTGCACAGAAGCAGCAGTGTGGTGGTGAACCGAGCCGGTACCAGAACCTCTTTGCTCTGGAAGTCCCACCCTTGTTGTGTGGCAGAATCAGAGGGTTCTGTTGAAGGCCCAGAACTTTCTGATTAGTTCTGAACTCGTTGGGATCCGGAAAAGTAACCCATAAGGTTCTGAGAACCGGGCCCAACACGCCTCAGCGTGAACGGAGGACCGATGAGGTCAGAGCTGGAGGTGCTCCCTGATTGGTGGAACCTAACTGTCATAATAATAATGAGCAGCAGGAGGCGCTGGTTCCCCAACAGAGTTTTATTAAACCTGTTTGACAGACAGGATGTAAAAAAGTAGCAGCTGCTCAGTACACCTGGATAAGCCCCGCCCACTCCGCTACAGGCCACACCCCATTTTCTATCACGTTGCTAGGCGACGACTTCCAGTCCCAGCTCTTCACGGGGACGCTCCAGGTGCCGCCGTAGTTCGCCATCACATAGTCCAGCGTTTCACATGGAACACGAACTTTGACCTCTAGGAGCTCCGCCCAGCACAGGGAGAAGGAAGGGAAGACATACCTGGAGAAGAAAAAGAAATATTATTCACATTCAGGCAAACAAGACCAGAGAAGAAGAAGAAGATGGCGGACGGCAGAGAGAGCTGCGCCACCAGGGGGCGCCACCCCTGGTGAATATGAACTACTGCTGACATGATTAATCTCTGCTTAGTAAATGGATCAGAACCACGGGCTTTTAAGGTAGCTGTAGTTAAACCTTCACATACATCACACATACTGTTCTGATTTGAGATCCTGGACCAGGTGGTTCTGGTTCTGGATCAGGCTGGTTCTGTTCGATGGACATGGAGACAAACAGAAAGTAGAACTCTTACTTGAACTTCCTGCCGCTCTTTGCCTGCGTTCCTCCGTTCCACACGACGTCTCCATCTCTGTAGAAGAAGAAAATGTCCAGTTTGACGTCCTCGCCCAGAAAGGACAGCTCCAGACTGTCCTCCACCTGCCCTTCAAAATAAAAGCAGACCACTCTTCAGTCTAAACCCAACCGACCGGGTCCGACGGAGAACAGAACCAGGACCTTTCCGAACTGGTGTTTGAGCGACATCCCGGCATCGCGGAACGCCGTCGTGATTTGGGGCCGGAAGTCAGAGATGAAGATCCCGATGTCGACGTCCCGGCTGTAGGAGATGACGCCGCACTGCCGGTACCACCCTGCAGGGGGCGGCAGAACCAGAGGAAAGGTGATGCGGCCAGCCCAGTGGTTCTGATGGGGGCAGGAACTGGCATTACCTAGACAGGTGCCGCTGCTGATCCAGAACGGGATGTCCAGCCGGCCCAGGGTCTGCGCCGCTAGCCTCAGCAGTACCTTCGCTTTCCTCCGGAACTCCACCGCCGCCGCGGACGAGTCGTCTGGGTAGAGCTGCACACACAGAGAGAGAGAGAGATAGAGAGAGGTCACATGACTCCACACCTGGCTCACCTCAGACAAACCTACCTGCAGGAAGCTGCGGGCGTCATGGTAACGGCACTCCAGGAACCGGGCCTCCTGCCGCTGCACCAGGAAACGGGAAATGTTGCGCGGGACGCGAACGTCCAGGCCGTCTACGACTGTCAGCAGCAGCTCCGGCCTGCAGGGGGCGACACAAACGTGATGTCACATCCAGGTGACGTAACAGTAACATGACCCCCACCAGGAGGCGCTGACCTATCGTAGGCCCCGGCGTGGCGCCCATAGTCCAGCAGCCTGAAGGGGGCAAAGGTCGGGTCAGCGGTGGCCTTGAGGCGCAGGGCGCCGTGCCACAGGTAGCCCCCACTGCGCTCGTACAGCAGCACCACCTGCAGAGAAGGACAGGTACTGCAGCAGCCCAACACCTTCCAGAACCAGAACCGGCAGCACCTGGACCCACATGGATGATGTAACCGTGGAGACGGAACAGGAAGTGCAGCGGGATCTCTTCTCCCGACAGGGTGTCCAGGCTGGCCAGTCGGGGGTCACGACCTCTCACCTCCAGCAGCTGGAAGCCCTTCTGCTCAGCAGCCAATAGGAAGCCAGGCTGCACAGAGACGGAGGCGTTAGCAGGAAGCCGTGTTCTCCAGCAGGAAGCCAGATCCTGACGGCGGTGCACTCACGCTGAGCTGCCATTGGCTGGCCGGCAGAGCGAAGGACGTGATTGGCCGGCCGGCGCACAGGAAGCTGCAGTGCGGCTCGTGCATCGCCCGGTCCCGCTGCCGCAAAGCATCCTGGGAAAGCAGAGCAAGCGCGGCGCTGTCGGCCAGGAACAGCGGCAGCCGGAAGAACTGGGCCAGCGCCAAGAACTTCTTCAGGTTCTGCTGCAGACAGAGGAACCGGGTCAGGCTCAGGCGGAGCTCGACCGGGTGGTTGCCGGTTCTGACTCACCCATTGGACCTGGCTGGACATCACGTGACCTGCAGGGTCCAGCAGGTGGAGGCCTGGTTCCTGCAGAACACACAGAACTGTTAGTCCAGGTCTGGTTGATGATCAGTCCAGGTCTGACTGAACAGAATCCATTTGAGGGTCCAGAACCTCACTCACAGTCCTCTGGCAAAGGTCCGACTATGGTTCTGCACCAGAACCAGAACCAGGACTGACTCAGTTACAGAGCTAGGACTTCCTGCTGCCAATCCGTTTGGGTCCTTGTTCAGTAACTGGGTCAGAATTTGGGTTGTTCACTTGTTACAGTAAAGGGTTCAATTAAAATGATCTGAGCTTTGACTAGGCCATCCCAGGACTCCTCAGCCTGTCCATTTGGTTCTGCTGGTTTCTTTTGGGTCGGATTTCCAGGCCAGTTCTCAACCTGCCTCTGGTCCGTGGGCGCCCCCTAGTGGTCTGTGAGGTACTGCATGTAAACAACAGTTTATTTGGTGTGACGCTACAGCTAGCTTACCAATGATTGTGCCATAATGAATGGAAACACTATTCATGGCAGGCTGCGGCGCAGAGCCCCTCGCTGACCAACTGCATCTTTAAGTAAATGTTTTATGTCGTCCGTCTACTGGTGAGAGAAAGAGTTTGTTTTTCCAAAATCTATTTTCCTTTAAATTACAAATAAACCTAAAATGTTTTTTAGAGCCTCAGCAGTGAAGGCAGAGACCGCTTTGATTTCCATCATTGGTTTGGAGACTGTTCATGCTTTTATTGTGGCAGTCTCATGTACTAACAGCGCCTCCTTCACATGAGGAGAAACAAAGACAGCGAGTCTCATGTTTTCATTTCAGGTTGTGTTGTTGCAGGATGACAGATGGGGTTCAGAGAAGTCGGTTTGATAAATCAGCTTTTATATAAATCCAAACCGGATTCCAGAAAAGTTGGGGCACTAAACAAATTGTGAATAAAAACTGAATGCAATGATGTGGAGGTGCCAACATCTAATATTTTATTCAGAATAGAACACAAATCACAGATCAAAAGTTTAAACTGAGAGAATGTGTCATTTTAAGGGAAAATATGTTGTTTCAAAATTTCATGACGTCAACAAATCCCAAAAGGTTGGAACACGGCCATTTTTACCTCTGTGTGGCATCTCCCCTTCTCCTTACAACACTCAGACGTCTGGGGACAGAGGAGACCAGTGTCTCAAGTTTAGAAATAGGAATGCTCTGCATTCATGTCTGATACAGGCCTCTAACTGTTCAATCGTCTTGGGCCTCTTTGTGGCACCTTCCTCTTTATGATGCGCCAAATGTTCTCTATAGGTGAAGATCTGGACTGCAGGCCATGTCAGAACCCGGATCCTTCTCCTACCATGATGTTGTGATTGCTGCAGAATGTGGTCATTATGTTGAAGAATGCAGGGTCTTCCCTGGAAGAGACGTCTAGATGGGAGCAGATGTTGTTCTAGAACCTGAACATAGATCTCTGCTTTAATGGGGCCTTTCCAGACATGCAAGCTGCCCAGGCCACCAGCTCTCATGCAGCCCCAGACCATCAGTGATGCAGCTTCTGAACTTTGATAACAACTTGGGTTATCCTCGTCCTCTCTGGTCCGGATGACATGGCGTCCCGGTGTTCCATAAAGAAATCCAAATCGTGACTCATCTGACCACAGAACAGTCATCCATTTTGCCTCCCTCCATGTTAAATGACTCCTAGCCCAGTGCAAACGGCTGAGCTTGTGGAGCTGCTTAGAAATGGCTTCCTCTTTGCTCTCTTTCAGCTGGCAGCGGCAGATGGCACGGTGGATTGTGTTCACTGACGATGCTTTAGTATTCCTTAAGTATTCCTGAGCCCAGGCTGTCATTTCCTTGACATTCCTGTTTGAGGTGCAGAGACGTTTAAGGGCCTGGAGATCACCAGCATCCAGTAGTTTTACAGCCTTGACCCTTAAGCACAGAGATTGTTCCAGATTCTCTGAATCTTTTGATGATGTTATGCACAGTTGATGATGAAAACTTAAAAGTCTTTGCTATCTTACACTGGGTAACACCATTCTGGTGTTGCTGCACTATCTTTCTGCACAACAATGGTGGAATCGGTGATCCTCTCACCATCTTGGCTTCATAGAGACACTGACACTGTAAGAAGCTTTTTATACCCAATCATGTTGTCAGTTGACCTAATTAGTGTTAATTGGTCTTCCAGCTGTTTGTTATATGTTCAATTTCCTTTTTCCAGCCACTTATTGCTACCTGTCCCAACGTTTTAGGGATTTGTAGACACTGAAATTTTGAATCAACATATTTTTCCTTTAAAATGTTACATTTACTCAGATTAAACTTTTGATCTGCCATCTATGTTCTTTTACGAATAAAATATTGACATTTGCCATCTCCACGTCATTGCATTCAGTTTTTATTCACAATTTGTTTAGTGTCACACCTGTTTTGGAATCCGGTTTGTATGATAAACACTAAATATTCTCATCATCAGTTATAATCTGAGGATCTACAGATTATTTTGTCTCTGAAAACTTCTCCTGTATTTCACTGGNCCTGCTAAAATTGGCATCACAAAGTGTAATATAGAAACTGAAGTAGTACCTGTTAACATCCCGCTGCTGCTGAGTAAGACCTCATTGAAAAGGGCAGGGACTGTTTTGGACATGAAAGGGACAGTAGTGATGTTCAACCAGCCTGTCAAACTGGACTTTACTAGTTCAGGTCATTATTGTGTAAACATTGTGGACAGGGAAAACAGAAGTTTCATTCACTCTGATAAGCTATTGCAAGCTAATGAGGAAGAAATACTGACTACAACAGACAAGATGAACACAAGTGAAAAGATGAAAGTTCTGGAGAAACTTCATAAACAGTTTGGACACGCCTCTGCTGACAAAATACAGAGACTTTTGACTAATTCTGGCAACAAGGACACAGAATGTGACAGTCTGCTGAAAAACATCGTGAACCAATGTGAAGTGTGTCAAAAATATTGTAAGACCAAACCAAAACCTGCTGTCGGCTTACCATTGGCATCTACATACAATGAAACTGTTGCTGTAGATCTGCACGAACTTGAGCCTGGGGTTTGGTACCTACACATTATAGACCAGTTTACCCGTTTCAGTGCTGGTAGTGTCTTAACCACCAAGAGGTCTTCTGAAATAGTCAGACGTTTTATTCATGATTGGATCAGTGCGCATGGCCCACCACAAAAGTTGTTCAGTGACAATGGTGGTGAGTTCAATAATGAGGAAGTGAGAGACATGGCCGAGAACTTTAATATTGAAGTCAAGACAACACCTGCTTACAGTCCATGGAGCAATGGACTGTTGGAGCGCCACAATCAAACTCTGACAGAGATCCTGCTGAAAGTCAAAGCAAGTACTGGATGTGACTGGAGCACTGCCATGGACTGGGCCCTGATGGCAAGGAACTCTATGCAAAGTGTCCATGGATACAGCCCACATCAGCTGGTGTTCGGGCAGAATCCTAACCTGCCTTCTGTATTAATAGACAAAGCTCCAGCTCTAGAGGGCACCACCAAGAGTGAATGGGTTGCCAAGCACATTTCAGCCTTGCATGCTGCAAGAAAAGCTTTTACAGAAGCAGAATGTTCAGAAAGGATACGGAGAGCACTAAAGAAACAGATGTGGCCCATAGACGAGCGATATGAAACTGGAGACAAAGTCTTTTACAAAAGAGTGGATTGTCCAGAATGGAAAGGACCAGGAGTGGTGATTGGTCAAGATGGTGCAGTCGTTTTTGTTAGACACGGAGGCACCTGTGTCAGAGTCCATCAACTCAGATTGAGGAAAGTTACTCACGAGAATGAAGAACCTCAGATTACCTGCGATGAGAAGAACAGTTGAGGACAACACACAGTGGACATCATTGAAGAGAATGTAGAAGGAGACACTATTGCAGTAAATCCTGAGAATCATCATTTGCCTGCTCCTGAAAATGCAGAGGCTGAGAGACTGCACTCTGAGAACACCATCATAAAGACAGGTCAAATTGTGACATTCAGAAATGCAGAGGGTGTCTCACAAAAAGCCAAAGTGTTGGGACGTGCCGGCAAAGCAACTGGGAAATACAAGAACTGGTTTAACTTGGAGCTGCTTGAGCCAGCAGAAGTGGCTGGCAACAGTGAGTCAGCTGACCTGTCACAGTTGGAGGATCTTCACATCCAGGCAGATGCTGAGGATACAGATATGCACGAGGATGTTTTTGTGAGTAAGGACATATCGTTTGATGAAGCAAAGGAAAATGAAATAAAAAGCTGGAAACAGAACCAAGTGTTTGAGGAAATTGAGGACAAAGGACAAAAGTGTGTCTCTACTCGTTGGGTGTGCACTCTGAAAGAGACTGAAAATGGAATAATGCCAAAAGCAAGACTTGTTGCATGAGGATTTGAGGAGCTACAAGTTTCTGACCTACAAAAGGACTCTCCATCCTGTGCCTCAGAGTCACTGAGACTCCTGGTGGAAGTTGTATGTCAAAAACAATGGGAACTTCACTCTATGGACATTAAATCTGCTTTTTTACAAGGAATGCAACTGTCCAGAGCCATTTTCATCAAACCTCCTCGAGAGGCCAATAGCACAGGTGTGCTTTGGAAACTTAAAAAATGTGTGTATGGTTTAGCTGATGCTTCACTGTATTGGTATAACAGGGTAAAAAGCATCATGATTGAAGCAGGAGGCGTCATGTCTCAGGCTGACCTGCAGTTTTCTATTGGCTGGATGAGCAAAAAAATGTAACTGGTATACTTGCTTGTCATGTTGATGATTTTATATGGGGTGGATCACACATGTTTTCAGAGTCAGTCATGCCTCACCTGAGGTCAAAGTTTAATGTCGGTCGTGAAGCACACAATAGCTTTTCCTATGTGGGTGTAGATCTTGTTACTNATAAACACTAAATATTCTCATCATCAGTTATAATCTGAGGATCTACAGATTATTTTGTCTCTGAAAACTTCTCCTGTATTTCACTGGAAGCAGGTTGAGTTTTTCCTTCCACACAATTACTTTAAATCAATCATCTGTAAAATATAATCTCCGTGTGTTCGCCACAGCCAGCAGCGCCCCCTGTGGGCCAGCGAGTAGAGGAGGAGTCCATGCCTCCACCTCTACCGTGCATCACCAGCAGGAACCAACAGAACTGTTCTGATCGGTCCCAATTCCTGAAACAGAAGAAGGAGTGAGGCAGAGGATCTGGACCGGAACCAGCTGTTCTGCATCCAGTGACCCACTTCAGTCCGAACCTGGACTCTCTTTAACACAACACATCATACCTGAGCGAGGAGTCCCGCCCCTCACCTTGCTGACGTAGTTCCGGTAGTAGTAGAGCTGGAACAGCAGGAACGCGCAGCTGCTCGCGAGCAGCAGCACAAACACGAAGGTCCGGTTCACACGAGGCATCCGGTACCGAGCCGTTCATGACGTCACAACCCAGCCATCCTAACGCGGCTACGAAAGGAAACACCGCAAACCGTCCGCCGCCATCTTTAATGTTCAGCAGAGAAGAAGCTGCTCATTTCCTGCCAGCCCCTTCACAGTAAAAGTCCGTCTTCCTGTTTGAATGAAAATCATTTTAGTGACTTCATTGATCATCAGATGACTGAATTCATCCTTTTTGTTTCCTACCGGAACTCCTGAGGTGAACCCAGCCCGGCCCTGGTTCTGATCCAACACGCAAAGGTTCAGAAAATCTCACTAAACCCAAAAAGGACGGCTGGTGGGTTTATAAATAAAAAATAGAAATCTATTAATTCATTTCGGTAATTATAAAATAGACTCAAAATACCTGTGTGTCTAATACTGGATTTGTAATCCATAAGCATCTTTGTGTGTAACTTGGTATGGTTTTATCTGCGAAACTCCATTTGTAAACCTTAACTCAGCTGTAAATATAAGGTCATGTGTACAAATATGAACAAATGACGAATACAAATTCAAATTACACACACAATTACAATTTCTACAAATGTTACATTTCTACACATAGATTTTTTTAACTTCAGCCTCAAAAATCTGATAATTAGGTATTCAAACCTTCTCCTGTGCCTACAAATGTTAAATAAAACCAAAGTGCATTTTTGCACAGATCCGGTTACGATGCACGAGGATTTTTGAGACTTATTTCAGCTTCCAACAGACTCCAAACAGAAATCAGATGTCCCAGCTTTCCACCAGCATTTAAACGCACCACTTATGCACAAATGTGAGGCGTAGGAGGAGATTTGAATTTGTAAATATCTACTAAATGTAACATTTGTAGAAATTGTAAATGTGTGTGTGTGTACTTTATTTTGTATTCGTAATTTCTTCATATTTGTTCATTTGACCACATATTTACAAGTTACAAGTTTATGCAAATTTTTTTTACGGTTTACAAATCGTGTTTCACAGATACAACCATCCAAAGTTACATACAAAGATACTTATGGATTACAAACCCAGTATTACACATTTAACATAGTTAATATTGTATAGAATTCCACTTGTCATTACTTCGCAGTTTGGGTTCATGTGTAAAGGGTGAAACAGCACCCCCTCCTGGTGGTTGGCAGGGTTACATATAGTGAACACAAACATCTCGTTGCCAGTTCATGAGAGATGGGCGCGAGGCAGGTTCACTGAGTTTAAGGCTCCAGTAAAATGCTATGTTAGCTTGTTGCTAACATGAAATGCTGTCCCTCGTAAGGTGATGAACCCGCTGTGATCAGTCCATATTCTGTTTCGCACAGATAAACGACGTTTCATCTCATCCTGTCTCCTGGCCCTTATTCACACAACGCAGAACTGATTTATGCTGATCGGTCAGAATTACCGAGGTTACACACACACAGGTATTTTGAGACTATTTTCACTCCATACTATTATGTTAATTTATCAATAAAGCTCCTGATTTTATTTATTTCACCTTTAATCTCATTCAGACAGGAGGTTTCACTTTATGAGTAAAATCCTTTTCCACACAAAACAAGCTGACAGAGACTAGTCATCTAGGCAACAAGCTGCTGGCCCGGTTCTGGTCCAAACCGCAGCAGGATCATAATAAAAGGTTCTGGAAGGAGCCAGAAAGTATCTACTTAATAAGTTAGAACCACTACTGATGACAGCAGCAGAAGGAACCTGGGAGAAGAAGGTGATACAGGGTCAGAGGTCATCTCATCCTGGGAAGAACCCAAGAGCTGTCGCCATCATCAGCAAGAGGTCAGAGGTCACATTTATTAATGAACCTGAGTCTGAGTGTGGAAGGAGACCAGGGGCCTCGTGCATAAAAGACTGAACAGTTTTCACAATAAAACTTGGCGAACGGAAAAGTTTAGAAAAGTGTGGATCACAAAACAAAGGGATGCATGAAGCCGCAGGTGGCCGCGCACCTTTCCTTTATTAATCCTAATTTGCCTGTCGCCTCCATAAATACATAAGAATGTAAATTAGCATAAATACCCGGAAGTCTGCCACCACGTGGGGCAGTAACCATGGCAACGGCCTTGTTTGTAGCAGAATGAGTATTTACAACAATAATTATATATTTTATTTAAAAGGTGCTTTGAGGCACATAATGTCACCTCACAAAAATAAAGATACATTTAAAAGAAAAAATCCAGATTAATAAAATAAAATACAAAGAGATCTAAGTGCCTGAACAGCAGCAGGTCAGCTGGGATTTAAAGAGACAGTCAGAATAAACTGGACGTTTATTATTAGTAGAATCATGTGAATAAGTTTTACATTTACAGAATTAAGATGCTTTATGTCCATAAGGCGCTTTCACAAAGCGGGCGGCTGGATGGCTGCAGCTGGACCGGTACCGGTACCGCTCGGCTCCTTCTTTAAGTTCTGCTCAGAGCCCCAGGATGATCACTCTGGATGAATTTAAACACCAATAAACCATCAGATCAATATGATCTCTGATCAATCCTCCCTCTGCTCTCCATCAGAGCCAAAGCTCCACATTTACGGCTCACCTGGATGCAGCTACTGATATCCGTGTGACTGCAGACACACCTGGATCACCTTAAATAATCAAACCTGTTGATTAGTTTTACTCAGCAGGTTGGAGTTCCCCACTTTGACCTCGGGGCTTCCAGTCCATATTCGGATTGTTACTCCTTTGTTTTATTTGTACTACATGTCTATCCACTAGGGGCACTGTTATGCCAGGAGCATATGTTATGGGTTTGTTCGTCTTCGGTGCTCTCAGTCTGTCTGTTCGAGAGATGCACATGGCGGAATAAAGCTGAATAAAGAAACGAGTTAGTTCTTTTATTTAACATTGGTAGCCGAGGATGGTTAGTAACTACAGAGTTCCGCCAACGTTTGAGGAAGGAAAGCCTCACGAAAGCTGGAAGAATGAAGGCAACATTTGGACGAGAGTTACAGATTTGGAGTCGAAAAACAAGCGCTGGCTGTCGCCCTGGCCCTGTCTGGAAGAGCGCGGGACACGGCGATGGAAACTCCGGTAGATGATCTAAACCAGGGGTGTCAGACTCATTTTGGTTTAGGGGCCGCATGCAGCTTAATCTGATCTGCAGGGGGCCACACAAGTAAACTCATTGCAAGATTAAATAGAACCAATAAAAGTGGACTTGTTGATGATTTTTATATTAAACGAATTTCACTTTTACAAAATATATTATGAATAATCTCAGCTTTTAAGAAAGGTATCTGCAATTTCAACAA
>NW_006800565.1:45051-53191 GCF_000485575.1 Poecilia formosa | reverse complement strand
AGGTTACGCCTGGAAATCAGTTCAATTAAAGAACTGATGCAAACTAAGAAAGTTCATCAAGTGTTGTGGTCTCAAACAAAAGACCAACTTGCAGACTGTTTAACAAAGAAGGGAGCATCCGCAACCTCACTCCTTAGGGCTCTTTATGAAGGATTTTGGATTCTTCAATAAATTCAGTCATAAGATGTTTCATATTCTGTTACGTTGAGACTGTTCTGACAAGATCCTTAATGGCTGCACTTTCTCATAAGCCCTGTGTTTTGTTTTGTTTTTTAAGAAAAGTGGGAGATTGTTACTCCTTTGTTTTATTTGTACTACATGTCTATCCACTAGGGGCACTGTTATGCCAGGAGCATATGTTATGGGTTTGTTCTTCTTCGGTGCTCTCAGTCTGTCTGTTCGAGAGATGCACATGGCGGAATAAAGCTGAATAAAGAAACGAGTTAGTTCTTTTATTTAACATGGCCGTCCAAATAGCTGACTGTATAGCTCAGTGGGTAAGTCACCAGTCTTCCACCCGGGAGACCCGGGTTCGAATCCAGGCTGGGGCAAACAGTTACAACAGTGAAACTGAGGTGTGCAGTGTGGGTCCTTAGGCAAGACCCTTGGAGCTATATAGCCTACCTCATACCATGAGAGACATTGATATGCATAACATGCCGGCTCAGACGTCGCCCGGCCAAACAAGGTCTGCGTCAGGTGCTGGGGAACCAGAGCACCTTGATGAAAAATGGGCTACTGGAACAAGACGGAAATGGGCGAGAGAGATATATATAAATTTGCTTTTTTTGTCATAGTACCCCCAATAATTTAAAACTACTTTCACCCCTGCTTCAGTGTATTTAGGTGAGTTTTGACGCTTTGTAGTTTGATATTGTTCACAGAAAAAGTTTGCGTAGCTGCTGCACATTTTCATGCCAGCAAAAAAGTGTGTGTATATTTACGCAAACCTTGACGCAAAGTTAATTTTTATACATGCCGACATATGGGACCGCACATTTTTTGTGCGCACACATGAGGCCTCAGATGTAGTTATGTTCCTGCAGATTATAATCTGCTCATGAAGAGGCTCAGAATATTAATCCCAGCAACGCTGGTTCGGTTCTGCTACCGGTCGGAACCAGGTCCATTTTATCACAGAAGGGTCAGAGGTCCTCACAGGGTCAGCAACACACTGTCACACACACACATACAGTTGGTGTCTATCTTTGTGGGGACTTTCCATTGACTTCCATTAATTCCTACAGCCTAATCCTAACCAAAACTCTATTCACACCTTAGTCCTAAATCTGACTCCTGACCCAAAAACAGCGTTTCCAGTGAGTCCCCACAACGCAGTATGCTTCAGGAAACTGGTCCCCACGAGGTATTACAAAGAAACACACGCACGCACACACACACACAGGTCCTACGGTAGCTGTGCGGACCAGCAGGACGCAGCCGGTCCTCACAGCCATAGTAAACCTCCCCGCCCTCTCACACACAGAAACAAGATGGCGGAGCACAGCAGCCGCTGCGGCTCCTCAACCAGGCGGGTTCGGTAGAACTTTTAGGGACTTTGGTGAACCCCGTTTATCCCGTCCGAACCAGATTCATGAGCTCCCCGAACCGACTCTGACGGCCCGTTCCCCGGCTGGTTGAGTCTGTCCGCCGCCTGAAGCCCCGATCACCGAGAAGGTAGGAGCTGTTAGCCTAGCTGCTAGCTGGCCTCTTGTTTTGGTTCCGGACCGGCGTTTGGACCGAAGCGAGAACGGTCCGGGACAGGTCCCGGTCCACCAGAACCTGCTGACAGGATCCGGAGTTTCCTGCAAGTAGAGGAGGCGGATTTCTGAGCGCTGGTTCCGGGAAAAACCCGGAATGAGTCGAAGCGGTGTTAGCAGGAGCTAAAGCTACACAGTAGTACTGCTGTAATACTACTGTAGTATTCCTGCAGTGTAGTATCAGAGGACTGCTGTAGTATTGCTTTCGAACTGTTATATATTTAACTGCTGAGGTACGGCTGTAGTACTGTTGTAGTACTACTGTAGTACTGTTATTTAACTGCTGTAGTACTGTTGTAGTACTACTGTAGTACTGTTATTTAACTGCTGTAGTACTGGTGTAGTACGGCTATAATACTGCTGTAGTACTGTTACGTAGCTGCTATAGTACTGCTGTGTAGCTGCTGTAGTATGGCTGTAGTACCACCGTAGTACAGCTGATGTTGCCTCTGGATGAGCCATCAGCCAATCAGCTGCCTGCTCAGTAGTCATGTGACCCATTAATAACGTGAATCTGCTGCACGGAGCTTCGATGGATGTGGAGGCTTTTATTATGTAGTAGCTGGACAGGAAGCGGTTGGGAATGGAACCCGGGACAATTGAATGGACCGTCTGAGGACAGTTTAGTCTGATTTAAAAATAAATATTCATTATGCTGAGAAACGCTGTTACCATGGAAACCATATTTACCATATTTACCATATTTACATCCCAAATCGGCAGGGAAATAATTAGGCGCAGTTTTGCGTGTGACATATTTGTCATTAGCAACATGGCCGACATGGGAGGTTTTCATTGGACTATGCTAACTCCGCCCTCCTCCCACTAGCCCCGCCCAGCTCAGGGCAGTGCTTTGTTCTGATTGGGTCCGTAGCGGTCCGTCTGCTCCAGGTTAGGCCTGTCACAATAAATTAGTTAATTGCATGAAAAATTAAAATTATAGACCTCATTTTAATTTATTGGCTTTATGTTTCTGCCTGCCTTCTGATGACCCTGGGCGCTCTCCACAACCTCCATCACGCTCACTTTCTGAGCGTGATGGAGGTTGAAGCATCAGGTAGTCGGATATGCCCGTCTCTATCTAAATCTAATGATTATTGAAAGGCAATATAGTATATAGACTTCATAATATGCACTCTTTTGGTTGAATGCAGTTTTTATTTCCATTTGGTTTTATGTTGTTTACTTTTTATTCATGAGGATTTTTGTTAATGGAGACTGAGAGTCCATTTTATCTGTTTATTTTGTTCCAGTGTTTAGTGTTCATTTCAAAATAAAGTGGATCTGTTTTTGGCAGGATGTGCTTACATTATTGTCATTACATCAGTTTAAAATGGTCTTCAAACAATATCATCGTTTATCTCAGTGTTTCTCCACCCTGGTCCTCAGGCCTCCCTGTCCTGCATGTTTTAGGTGTTTCCCTTCTGCCACACCTGGATTCTATCTCTGGGTGATTAACAGGATCTGCAGCACCTGATGGTCATGCAATCAGGTGAATCAGCTGTTCTGGAATAGAGGCTCATCTAAAACATGCAGAGCAGGGGGGGGGGCTGAGGACCAGGGGGGAGAAACACTGAGTTATCACAATAATTTTTCAGACAATTCATCGCTCAGCAAAATTTGTTATCACAACAGGCCTGGTTATTGCTTGATTGTTTTGAATCAGGACATGGGTTGATTCTGTTCCGGTTCCGGTTCTGTTGGGTTGATCAGTCAGCACTGTGTTATTAATTTGTGTTCTGTAGAAATGAAGAGATTAAAGTCAGAACTGAGTTCCTGATGGAAACGCTGAGAGGATTTAGTAATCTAATTAATAATCTAATTCATAATCTGTATAATCTAACGGAGGTCTGCTACCGGGTCGCTCATCAGAACCGATCTGCTCGGCCTATTGAGCATGTTCAGGTGGACAGCCCACGGGCAACCCTGCTGGCTGGAGGTCAGAGGTCACTGGATGTGATGTCAGCTAGTTCTGGTGGTTCTGGTTCTGGTTCAGCTGGTCCTGGTTCTGGTCCGTTGTGTGTAACCCGGTCAGTCAGCCTGCAGTGCTGCAGCAGAGCATGCTGGGAGGAGGGGGGAGCTGTCCTCCCCCTCCCTCTCTGCCTCTGTGAGGCTGGCTCCTGATTGGCTGCCGGCCGATCAGCTGACCCGCTCCAGTCGGAGACGGAGGCTGATGGAGGCGACAGCGATGGGGTGAGCTGCCATTTTCTCTTTCTTTATCCTCCGTCCTCCATCCCTCCATCTGCTGGGGGGATTCATTGTTCTCAGTGGGGGCAGGGGGGTCTATCTGCAGGTCTAATTCATTCATTCATTCATTCATTCATTGATGCTCTCTGATGGAGACGGAGGGGGGGTTTGATGATGGATGGAGGAAAATGGCCGCCTGCTGGGGGGCTTGAGAATCAGCTGCTATTGATCAGAGCTGTGACATCATCAGTATTGATCCACTGATAGGTTCTGGTTCTGATGTCAGTGTGCAGGAACCAGAACCATCCAGAACTTTCTGTAGAGACCCGGTTCTGCTGCAGGTTCTGGTTCTGACCCAGAACCTGATCCGCTGCAGAGTATCATGCAGAGGACACATGAACTACCTTGTTACCACGGTAACATGATGTTACCGTGGTAACCGGTTCTGGTTAGCAAATCCTTCAAAATAAAAGCCAGTTTTTTTGCAAGTGAAGATGTAGAACTGATGTCTAACAGCTGTGGGTTGACCTTTGACCTGTGTGGCTTAGGTCTGAGGCGGAGCGTCCATCATGGCGGCGGCGTCCTACGACCAGCTGCTGAGGCAGGTGGAGGTGCTGAAGATGGAGAACTCCAACCTGAGGCAGGAGCTGCAGGACAACTCCAACCACCTGACCAAGCTGGAGACAGAGGCGTCCAACATGAAGGTAGGAGGGGGAGGGGGAGGGGGGGGTCTCTCTCGCTCACCCTCTTTCTCTCTCTCTCGCTCGCTCGCCCCAGGATAGTCCTGAGCTGTTTTCGGCCAATCACGCGCTGCGCTGTTAGAAAGAGCTTTTTGTTCAGAGTGGGATGTCTCTTTGTGTGTGGATCTTTGGAAGGAACCAGAAAATGAGTCAGAGTGAGCGCTCTGTCTGCGTCTTTTCTTTTCCTTGCTGTGTTCCTCTGGGTCTGGTTCGTGGTCTGGGTCGACCCGGTTCCTCTCTCTGTGGTTCTGGTCTCTGGTTCATTGTTGTTTCATCCTTAATGTCTATTGGAACTCTGACTTCCTGTTTCCTGTTTGCTGCTCTGTGTTAGGGTGTGTGTTATTGTCCCAGTGTGTGTGAGTGTGTGTGTGATGGTTCTGTCCGAGCGCTGCTGGCTGATGGTTGGTTAGCCCTGCCTCCTGCCTCGGCCCCACTTCCTGTCACTTCCTGTCACTTCCTGTCTGGGATTCCCAGCCAGTCACGGAGCGCTGCTCTTTGTGTCCAACAGGAAGTGCTGAAGCAGCTGCAGGGCACCATAGAAGAAGAGTCCGGGGAGGCGTCCGGCTCCCAGCTGGAGCTCATAGAGAGACTGAAAGGTGAGGAGAACCAGGTCGAGCCGCCGTGGGCCAGGTTCTGGTCCACACAGCTCCCTCACTGGGTTCTTCCCGCAGAGATGAGTTTGGACCCGGCCGGTTTGAGGACCAGAACCAGGGCTCCTCCACCTCCTTCGTCCTCCTCCAGCTCTGCCTCCTCTTCCTCCGGAACCATGGCAGGAGCCGCTGGGGGACCCGGGGCCCAGGGGCCGAACCCGGCCTCCTTCCCCAGGAGAGGAGCTCCGACTGCAGGGAGAGACGGCCACGACCGCTGCCTGGAGGAGCTGGAGAAGGAGAAGTACTGACTACTACACACTNCTGGTTCTGGTCCGTTGTGTGTAACCCGGTCAGTCAGCCTGCAGTGCTGCAGCAGAGCATGCTGGGAGGAGGGGGGAGCTGTCCTCCCCCTCCCTCTCTGCCTCTGTGAGGCTGGCTCCTGATTGGCTGCCGGCCGATCAGCTGACCCGCTCCAGTCGGAGACGGAGGCTGATGGAGGCGACAGCGATGGGGTGAGCTGCCATTTTCTCTTTCTTTATCCTCCGTCCTCCATCCCTCCATCTGCTGGGGGGATTCATTGTTCTCAGTGGGGGCAGGGGGGTCTATCTGCAGGTCTAATTCATTCATTCATTCATTCATTCATTGATGCTCTCTGATGGAGACGGAGGGGGGGTTTGATGATGGATGGAGGAAAATGGCCGCCTGCTGGGGGGCTTGAGAATCAGCTGCTATTGATCAGAGCTGTGACATCATCAGTATTGATCTGCTGATAGGTTCTGGTTCTGATGTCAGTGTGCAGGAACCAGAACCATCCAGAACTTTCTGTAGAGACCCTGTTCTGCTGCAGGTTCTGGTTCTGACCCAGAACCTGATCCGCTGCAGAGTATCATGCAGAGGACACATGAACTACCTTGTTACCACGGTAACATGATGTTACCGTGGTAACCGGTTCTGGTTAGCAAATCCTTCAAAATAAAAGCTAGGTTTTTTTGCAAGTGAATATGTAGAACTGATGTCTAACAGCTGTGGGTTGACCTTTGACCTGTGTGGCTTAGGTCTGAGGCGGAGCGTCCATCATGGCGGCGGCGTCCTACGACCAGCTGCTGAGGCAGGTGGAGGTGCTGAAGATGGAGAACTCCAACCTGAGGCAGGAGCTGCAGGACAACTCCAACCACCTGACCAAGCTGGAGACAGAGGCGTCCAACATGAAGGTAGGAGGGGGAGGGGGAGGGGGGGGTCTCTCTCGCTCACCCTCTTTCTCTCTCTCTCGCTCGCTCGCCCCAGGATAGTCCTGAGCTGTTTTCGGCCAATCACGCGCTGCGCTGTTAGAAAGAGCTTTTTGTTCAGAGTGGGATGTCTCTTTGTGTGGATCTTTGGAAGGAACCAGAAAATGAGTCAGAGTGAGCGCTCTGTCTGCGTCTTTTCTTTTCCTTGCTGTGTTCCTCTGGGTCTGGTTCGTGGTCTGGGTCGACCCGGTTCCTCTCTCTGTGGTTCTGGTCTCTGGTTCATTGTTGTTTCATCCTTAATGTCTATTGGAACTCTGACTTCCTGTTTCCTGTTTGCTGCTCTGTGTTAGGGTGTGTGTTATTGTCCCAGTGTGTGTGAGTGTGTGTGTGATGGTTCTGTCCGAGCGCTGCTGGCTGATGGTTGGTTAGCCCTGCCTCCTGCCTCGGCCCCACTTCCTGTCACTTCCTGTCACTTCCTGTCTGGGATTCCCAGCCAGTCACGGAGCGCTGCTCTTTGTGTCCAACAGGAAGTGCTGAAGCAGCTGCAGGGCACCATAGAAGAAGAGTCCGGGGAGGCGTCCGGCTCCCAGCTGGAGCTCATAGAGAGACTGAAAGGTGAGGAGAACCAGGTCGAGCCGCCGTGGGCCAGGTTCTGGTCCACACAGCTCCCTCACTGGGTTCTTCCCGCAGAGATGAGTTTGGACCCAGCCGGCTTGAGGACCAGAACCAGGGCTCCTCCACCTCCTTCGTCCTCCTCCAGCTCTGCCTCCTCTTCCTCCGGAACGATGGCAGGAGCTGCTGGGGGACCCGGGGCCCAGGGGCCGAACCCGGCCTCCTTCCCCAGGAGAGGAGCTCCGACTGCAGGGAGAGACGGCCACGACCGCTGCCTGGAGGAGCTGGAGAAGGAGAAGTACTGACTACTACACACTGCTATTGACTACTACACACTACTATTGACTACTACACACTACTATTGACTACTACACACTACTCTCTCTACAGAAGGCTCCTGTTAACAGATGAACTGAATTGTAGCCCTGAATCAAACCAATTTTTCTAGATATTAGATAATGACTAAAACAGTTAGAACCTTGTTACGAGCTTTCTGTTTTAGTGGCGCAGCTTTTACAGTCATTACGGTAGTGGCAAAAGAAACCAACGGACCAATAGCAGTGCGTGTTTGGCCGTACCAGGTAATGCACTAAAACTGGCTCCAAGCAGCCGCTAAACTTTGTAACAAGCAGTTTACTAGGAAAACACACAGCCGGCAAGACGAGGAGACGAAGAACCAAAAGCTGAGGCGGAGAAACGGGCAGAGAAGTCCAGCCGGGTGAGACCAAGGACAGGACAGAGACAACTGAGATGGAGAGGCGCCCGAGTTAAACCTACACAAGTAGAAACAGAACAAATATGACGGTGCCTGAAAAAGGAACCGTGGAGAACAGAGTATTTAATCCAGATGGACAGAGTCGGTCACTGAGCCTGTCTGATCAGAACCTGAGGCAAAGCAGAAGGAAACAGACCCGCAGAAACAAGAGCTAAGGCAAGACCAGCACCGCTGCTTGGGTTCTGGGTCAGTACAGAGGGTTCTGGGTCAGTACAGAGGGTTCTGGGTCAGTACAGAGGGTTCTGGGTCA
>NW_006800565.1:24756-44807 GCF_000485575.1 Poecilia formosa | reverse complement strand
TTGCCGCTCACCGAGAATGTAAGCAGACCCAGTGCATGCTGGGAGATGTAGTAGTGATGAGCGCAGTGCATGCTGGGAGATGTAGTAGTGATGAGCGCAGTGCATGCTGGGAGATGTAGTAGTGATGAGCGTCTGTCCGTACCAGTTCACGCTGCAGACAGACATGAGTCGCCGTCAGCTGGAGTTTGAGGCTCGCCAGATCCGCTCAGCCATGGAGGAGCAGCTGGGGTCCTGTCAGGAGATGGAGAGGAGAGCTCAGGTACAACAGGTCACCTGGGGGTCAGCTGGAGGTCACCTGGGGGTCAGCTGGAGGACGGGGGACAGTGTTGGTTCAGACTCGTCTCATAAGCTGTGTGTGTGTGTGTGTGTTTTCAGGCTCGTGTGTCTCGTATTCAGCAGATAGAGAAAGACATCGTGAAGCTGGGCACCCGACTGCAGGTAAGCTCACCTGTTGCTTGCTCACCTGTGTAGTAGTCACCTGTTAGCTGACCAACATGGCGTCTCTGCAGGTGGAGGGCACTCAGAGTGCAGGGGACGGTAGTGGATTGGCTGGAGCTCAGGTGAGAATGCAGAGGTTACTACTAGAGTAGTAGTAGTAATTGGTTAACTGTTTCTTCCTCCGCCATGTTTACTTCCTGGTTTCCTCTTCCAGAGCTCCAGCAGCCGATTGGACCAGGAGTCTGCTAATGAGACGAACTACTCAGTGCCTCGACGAATCACCAGCCACCTTGGAACGAAGGTGAGTGTGTGTGTGTGTGTGTGTGTGCGCGGCACAGGTGTGTGAGAAGCCGAACAAGATGGGGCTCTGTGTCGCCCCCTGCAGGTGGAGATGGTGTACAGCCTGCTGTCCATGCTGGGGACTCACGACAAGGACGACATGTCGCGCACGCTGCTGGCCATGTCCAGCTCGCAGGACTCCTGCATTGCCATGCGCCAGTCTGGCTGTCTGCCCCTGCTCATCCAGCTGCTGCACGGCAACGACAAGGACTCCCTGTTGCTAGGTAACCACCCCAACCCACAGCCCCCGACCTTGTGCGGACTCCTCCGTCGGTGTTCACTACTGTGCGGTCGCCTAGGTAACTCTCGCGGAAGCAAGGAGGCGCGAGCGCGGGCGTCAGCCGCTCTGCACAACATCGTCCACAGCCAGCCAGACGACAAGCGCGGGCGGCGCGAGATCCGGGTACTGCACCTGCTGGAGCAGGTCCGCCATTACTGCGAGGCGTGTTGGAGCTGGCAGGAGAGCCACGAGAGGGGCGTCGACCAGGAGGACAACCCCAGTGAGTCCGGTCACATGACCAGGTGCCGCACCGTGTAGCATAGCAAAGCGTAGCATATCATAATGCCCCACAGTGCAGCACCTGGTCATGTGCATAGAGCAATGTAGCATATCATAGCAAAACATCTCGCCACATGGCGCTGCGTAGCATAGCGCTGCATAGCATAGCTCAGCGTAGCATAGCTCAGCGTAGCATAGCTCAGCGAAGCATAGCTCAGCGTAGCATAGCTCAGCGTAGCATAGCTCAGCGTAGCATAGCTCAGCGTAGCATAGCTCAGCGTAGCATAGCATAGTCGTGTCCTGATGTGTGATGTCTTTGCAGTGCCGTCTCCTGTGGAGCATCAGATCTGCCCCGCCGTCTGCGTTCTCATGAAGCTGTCCTTTGATGAGGAGCACCGCCACGCCATGAATGAGCTGGGTGGGTTGTGACCTGGTACTAACTTGGTTCTGACCGGCTTCAAACCCAGTTCTGACCTGGTTCTGACCCAGTTCTGTGTACCTGCAGGAGGCCTCCAGGCGGTGGCAGAGCTGCTGCAGGTGGACTGTGAGATGTTTGGGCTGAGCAGCGACCACTACAGCGTCACCTTGAGGCGATACGCTGGCATGGCACTCACCAACCTCACCTTTGGAGACGTGGCCAATAAGGTAACAGCAGGCTCCTCCATAGAACACAATAAAACCGCCTTTATTGTCCCTGAGCAGCCAATGACGTGCTGCCGTTTCCTATCAGGCCACGCTGTGCTCCATGAAGGGCTGCATGAGAGCCATGGTGGCCCAGCTCAAGTCTGAGAGCGAAGACCTGCAGCAGGTACGTTCAGCTGCTCCAGGAGGTAGATAGGGCCCGCTGCTCCGAGAGATAGCCAGTGTCTTGCTGTTCCAGGTGATAGCCAGTGTCCTGAGGAACCTGTCATGGCGCGCTGATGTCAACAGCAAGAAGACGTTGCGTGAGGTTGGCAGCGTGCGAGCGCTGATGGGCTGTGCTCTTGAAGTGCAGAAGGTACAAACAAATGATCACCTGATCCCAGAGATCTACTGAGCATGCTCAGTCTGCTGCTTCTCATCACTCTTCCTGGTGTTGCAGGAGTCGACGCTGAAGTCCGTACTGAGTGCGCTCTGGAACCTGTCGGCTCACTGCACAGAGAACAAGGCGGACATCTGCGCGGTGGACGGCGCTCTGGGCTTCCTGGTGGGAACTCTCACACACCGCAGCCACACCAACACGCTCGCCATCATCGAGAGCGGCGGAGGGATCCTGCGCAACGTCTCCAGCCTTATCG
Organism: Poecilia formosa; assembly: GCF_000485575.1. Classification (NCBI taxonomy): domain Eukaryota; kingdom Metazoa; phylum Chordata; class Actinopteri; order Cyprinodontiformes; family Poeciliidae; genus Poecilia; species Poecilia formosa. Next base: position 42,254 of record NW_006800565.1, on the reverse strand, counting down.
CCACCAACGAGGCGCACAGGTAACCCCAGCGCTCCTGAGGAGGCGGGGCACTTTGACAGAAGGCATGCTGAATCCCTATGTCTCGTCTTGCAGGCAGATCCTGCGGGAGCACGGCTGCCTGCCGACTCTGCTGCAGCACCTGAAGTCGCACAGCCTGACCATCGTGTCCAATGCCTGCGGCACACTGTGGAACCTATCTGCGCGAGACGCCCGCGACCAGGAGACGCTGTGGGAGCTGGGTGCTGTGGGCATGCTGCGCAATCTCATCCACTCCCGCCACAAGATGATCGCCATGGGCAGCGCTGCCGCCTTGCGTAACCTAATGGCCAACCGCCCTGCACGCTACAAGGACACCAGTGTGGTGTCGCCTGGCGCCGGCGCACCATCGCTCCACGCTCGCAAGCAGAAAGCGCTGTTTGAGGAGCTGGACGCCCAGCAGCTGTCAGAGACCTTCGATAACATCGACAACCTGAGCCCCAAAGCCGCCAACAGGAAGGGGCGGAGCTGCAACGGCGCTGGAGGTAGCACCCCACGCTCCTACACCAACACGCCAGTACTGTCCAGCCCGAAAGGCGGCGAGGGAGCAAAGAGAGCAAGTGAGGAGGTGACATACGCACGGCCGGCATTCCCGCCCAGTGTGCGCGCCTCCAGCGATAGCCTCAACAGCGTGACCAGCACTGATGGCTACGGCAACCGCGGCAAGACCAAACCATCCTCCGACGTCTTCTACTCCTCTGACGAAAGCGCTGCCAACAAGTGCTGCGTCTACAGGAAGTACCCGGCCGACCTGGCGCATAAGATACGCAGCGCCAACCACATGGCAGACGATGATGGCGCTGAGCTGGACACGCCTATCAACTACAGCCTGAAGTACTCTGACGAGCAGCTGAACTCGGGGCGGCAGAGTCCGAGCCAGGACGGCCAGCAGGACACCCGGCTGCGCCGTGGCAACAGTGGCGAGGCGGGGGAGAGCAGTGGCCGCATGGCAGCAGGACAGTCGCCACGATACGTCGTCGTCTCGGCAACGTCCTCCTATGGTGGTGACGCCGTACCAGAGCAGCCGATCGACTATAGCCTGAAGTATGGAGATGAGTCGGCGCGCAAAGAGACTGCCATCCCCTCGCTAGCTCCTCCCACTTCTTCCTCCACCAACAAGCTCCGCCCCCTGCCGGTCACCACGCGCTCTGCGGTCAAGAGCAACCAGGAGTCAACGCAGACTTACTGTGTGGAGGATACACCCATCTGCTTCTCCAGGGGTAGCTCCCTATCCTCTCTGTCCTCTGAGGAAGATGAAGATGCTGATGTCGTGAGGAAGAGTAAAGGCAGCGGCGGTGGCAACGACTACCCGACACTTCCTGTCAGCGAGAAAGATGCTCAGGAGCAGCAGCAACGGCAGCAGAAGGAGGCGGAGAGTCAGACGTCGGCCGTGCCATCCACAAGAGGACGAAGGGGCCACCACCACCACCATGGCCACCATCATCACCATCACCACCACGTGACCTCATCGTCGGGCGCCAGGACCCCCAAAAGCCCTCCGGAGCCACCGTACGCGCAGGAGACGCCGCTGATGTTCAGCCGCTGCACATCGGTCAGCTCGCTGGACAGCTTCTCCACGTCGTCCATCGCCAGCTCGGTGCGCTCCAGCGAGCCGTGCAGCAGCGAGCCGAGCGGCGTGGTGAGCCCCAGCGACTTGCCTGACAGCCCGGGCCAGACCATGCCGCCCAGTCGTGCCAAGACACCGCCGCCCCCCGCCCAGGGCGATGCGCCGACACAAGGCGCCAAGAAGGGGGAGGAGGGGGACTTGCTGCTACACTTTGCTACGGAGAGCACACCACACGGATTTTCCCGTGCCTCCAGTCTGAGCGCGCTCAGTCTGGATGAGCCGTACATTGCGGCAGAGATGAAGGAGGCGGCGGCCGCAGGCAGCGAGGAGGCGAAGCCGGTGCCTCTCAAGCCCATTCTGGACGAATCTGACGATGACAATGAGATCCTGGTGGCGTGCATCAACATGGCCATGCCCAAGTCCTCCCAGAAGCCCAAGAAGCTTCCGCCAGCGGCACCACGGAAACCCAGCCAGCTTCCTGTCTACAAGCTCCTCCCACCCCAGAGCCGGCCGCCACCACCGCAGAGGAAGGAGGTGCCACCACTGCTGGAGGAAGTGCCCCGCGTTTACTGTGTGGAAGGAACGCCGCTCAATTTTTCCACCGCCACATCGCTCAGCGACCTCACCATCGACTCGCCACCCAATGAGGAGGCGGCCCCGCCCCCGTCAGCCCCCAGGACCCGGCCGGCGGTCCCAGAGGGCGAGAACGGCGACGACATTTTGGCCGAGTGCATCAGCGCCGCCATGCCTAAAGCCAAGCCCCGCAAGCCAATCAGAATGCCAGACAGCGGCGAGCGCTGCCAGGCCCCGCCCCCAACTGTGTCTCCGCCAACACCGCCGCAGGTGAAGAAGAAGCCCACCTCCCCTGTGAAGCCCATGCCTCAGCGGGGGCCATATGGTGTCATCGCAGCAACAGCCACCAAGCCCAAGCCGGGATTCGCCTTCGACTCGCCTCGCCACTACACGCCCATCGAGGGGACGCCATGTTGCTTCTCACGCAATGACTCGCTGAGCTCTCTGGACTTTGAAGAAGACGAGGCCGGTGAGAAGGACGGTGAGGACAGAAAGAGCAAGGAGGAGGAAAACAGGAAGCGGAAGCAGCAGACAGTCACCATCTTCCCCCGCACCAAACCACCGGCCAATCAGACGGTGGCGGACGAGAAGCAGAAGTTCTCCATGGAAGACACGCCCGTCTGCTTCTCCAGGAACCCGTCGCTGAGCTCGCTGAGCGACATCGACCAGGAGAACAACAACAAGGAGTTCGCCCAGCCCCCGCAGCACGATGAAGAGGAGGAGGAGGAGGCACTTCCTGCTGTACAGGTGGGACAGGAGAGACGGGTGGGACAGGAGAGACGGGTGGGACAGGAGAGACGGGTGGGACGAGGGGTCGGTAGGTTTCTTCCTGAATAAGCAGGGATTACATTAAGCAACCCAAAGTCCCCAGCGGTCTGTTCCTCTCTCCACTGGGCTTCACTACACTGAAGCCAAGCCTGAAACTAAATCCCACAGGCATCGGTGGACTTGATGGGTCTGAAATGGGAACATGGAGTCTTCCTCATCGTCCAACAGTGTGAGGAGGTCGGGTTAGCATCTACCTCCATTTGGAGTTCCTCTGTCTCCATAAGACCCTCAACTAGCAGAGGCATGGACTCTTCCTCCATCATGTCGGCCCAGCTCCTAGAGGCACTGAGAGGCCTGGTCCTGGCATCCTGGCAGCCAGCTATGGCAGCTAGCTACAGCCACTATTGTTTCACTGCTAAAGGGTTCTGCCCTAGCAGCCTCCATCTGAGCATGATCTGACAGGAGAGGGGGAAGACATGCAGCAAATTGGGCCAGGACTGTGAGGGCATAGAGGACAGAGGCCTCCATGCACCAGCTTCAGTCCTGGGCAGCTGGGACAGCCGTCCCTCCATCGCCATAGGATGGTGGCGGCCCTCAAGGTGAGCCAGTGACGCCTGAGCGTTGTTAGCGCCCATGGACCTGGGTCCCTACACGAGATAGAGGCCCGCGTGACGCTAGGCCTCTTAAATCTCCGGTTCCAACCCTTAACAGGAGCTGTCACCATGCCGATCGCTTAGTGTAGCTTGTTTTAACATGATAGCTGAACTTTACCTACTTTCTATGTTGGCTATGTACGGCTAGCAGTAAGCCTGCCTGTACAACATAAACGTTAGCTTCTCTACTAATCAGACAGTCACTGAGGCAAAGTGATCAAAGAGCCTTACAGAAAGGTTCAGTTTATCAGGAAAACCAGAGGATCTGGGGCTTAGTTAGTCTGAAGGATGTCTGATGGTTCCCTCTGTGCTCTGCAGGTTGAGTCGAAGCCCCGCCCCCCTGCGGCCAGCGGCTACGCCCCCAAAGCGTTTCACGTGGAGGACACGCCAGTCTGTTTTTCCAGGAACTCGTCCCTCAGCTCCCTCAGCATCGACTCGGAGGACGACCTGCTGCAGGAGTGCATCAGCTCCGCCATGCCCAAGAAGAAAAAGAAGTCCACCGCACCACCCACTGCCGCATCTCCCACCGCCACGTCACCCGCCACCACGCTGCCCACCGCCCCTGTTCCCCTCGCCAAGGCAGATGAGGACATCCTGGCGGAGGAGGAGCCTTCGGAGGTGCCCCGCAGTCCGCCCTCTCCAGACTCTGAGTCCTTCGACTGGAAGGCCATCCAGGAAGGAGCCAACTCCATCGTTAGCAGCCTGAACGCCGCTGCCTCGGCCCTGTCCCGCCAGCCGTCCTCAGACTCCGACTCCGTCTTGTCTCTGAAGTCTGTCGGCTCGCCGTTCCACCTGCCGGCGGCCGGCCGGACCACCGAGGACAACGAGGCAGCGTTGCAGGTCAAGCGCTGCGCCCGCATCCTGAAGCCTGGTGAGTGCAGCAGCCTAGAGGTCAAGAGGAAGGAGGAGGAGGAAGAGGAGGAGGCGAAGGCCCTGCGCGGAGGGAAGAAGGTCTACCGCAGTCTGATCACAGGTAAACCCCGGGCGGAGCCGGCTGCCAGGGGGCGGAGCAAGCCCCGAGCTGCTGCTGCCGCTGCCGCCAAGGCTCCAGGAGGCACCGACACTGCTGACAGAGGGGGCGGGTCCTCTCGAGACTCCACCCCTTCCCGGCCCTCTGCACCGGCCAATCAGAAGGTGGGAAAGCTGACCCAGCTGCCACGTACCGCCTCTCCAGGAAGTGCCTCGTCATCATCTTCCTCCAGAGCCGCCAAGGGTGTGCCTAAAAGTGGAGGCCTCCCCAGGAGCGAATCGGCCTCCCGGCTCACTGGCTCCGCCCCTTCCAGGAAGCAGAAGGCGGAGCCAGAGAAGCCGGCGCTAGTCCGCCAGTCGACCTTCATCAAGGAAGCTCCGAGCCCCACACTGAAGAGGAAGTTGGAGGAGTCGTCCTCCTCTGCTGTTGTGGAGCCGCAGTCCAGCCCCGAGACGCCACTTCCCCCCGCCGCCCATCGTTCGCACTCAGAGAGCCCGTCACGCCCGCAGGAAGTAACCTCATCACGTATAAGCCGCACCGGCACCTGGAAGCGTGAGGCCAGCGGCGGCGGCTCTGGAGTGAGCGGTGGGAAACACTCGACCTCGCTGCCGCGCGTCGGCACCTGGAAGAGGACGGGAAGCTCCTCCTCTGTGCTGTCGGCGTCCTCCGAGTCCAGCGAGAAGGGGCGGGGTGAGGACGGTGGCCGCGGTGAGGCCAAGGGGACGTGGCGGAAGGCAAAGAGCGGCGGCGAGTCGACGGCTTCCAAGTCGGAGGATGTCTGGGTCCGCCTGGAGGACTGTCCCGTTAACAACCCGCGCTCGCCGTCCGCCTGCTCAGCGCGCTCGCCTACCTCCGCCAACTCCCCGCCCATCATCGATAGCCCTGCCCCCTCCAAGATCCCCTCTTCTTCCTCTTCGTCCTCTTCCAACCTCAACCTTCGGCGGAGCTGTGAGAGCCTGGAAGAGCAGGCCCCGCCCCCTCCTGACCGCCAGCAGCAACGCAGCCAACCGCGCAGTGGTGCCGTGGCGGCGCGCGTCAGTCCCTTCAACTACACACCCAGCCCCAGGAAGAACGGCGCAGAGCTGAGCTCCGCCCCCACGCAGCCTGCCGGCGGCACGTCGGCCACGCCGGCGCGGCCCTCGCTCATCCCCACCCCTGTGACCAAGAAGCGAGAGCCGAAGGGCGGAGACGGTGGTGGCGGCGGCGAACGCGGCTCCTACATCGTCACTTCTGTGTGAGTCTGGAACAGGAAGTGATGTCTGGGAACAGAACTGTACAGGAAGTGATTCAATGTTTTGGCTCCACCCCTATCCCGCTGCTGCTTGATTAGCTCCTCCCACCTGCCTGAGAGGAACCTTTCTATGTTTTTATACCACTGGTCTGTAGCGCTTAGCTCCGCCCCCTGCCCTGCATGGCCCCGCCCCTTCAGAACAGCATTCCCATGGCGACCTGAAGGTGATGTTTCTGGTAGCTGTAGCGTCTGGAAGGTTTGGTTCTGAACACAGCCCGGTCTGTGGTCCGGCACCAGAACCAGAACCTTCGTGCCGGGTCTGATTAACCCACTAACCTTTGATCCGATCAGGTTCAGTTAAACTTCTGATCGGACCAGTACCTTTCGGACCAGTACCCAACAGAACCGGCAGCGTACCTGGCTTTGTTCAGAACCTGATGCTTCCTGTCCTGTCGCCATGGAAACGAGTAACACTGTAAAGCGTAAGTTATTGCTGTAAACTGCAGCTAATTTAACCGATTGAGCTGCAGCAGACTCACTGCAGATGATCAATAAAGTTCAACACAAGCTGCTTCCTGCGTCTCTTTTCTCACCTGGTGACCCGGCCGCCGCCCAGGTGAGGCTGGGCTGCAGCGCCGCCTGGGAGCACCTGCAGTTCTGAAAGGAAAAAAAACTTTTGAAATTAAAAGGTTATTTTTGAGTTTTAGCTTTAGCTTCATTAAATAACACACTACACCCTTTAATTGTTTTCATAAATTAATTTAATTCAAAGAAGCATATTTAAATAAAGTGGAATACATGACCAGTGTATTTTAGAGTCACAGGCTGCAAAGTTTAGGCACCCCTGATCTATAGAGGACAGCTTGGGTGATGGCAGCCATGTCAGCTAATGCCCCGCCTCCAGGAAGGAGTCAGCCAATCAGAACGACACACCAGGTGGAGCTTCTGTGGAAAGAAAAAACGGCAGTTGAAATAGAAAATAACGGAGTGAGAAGTGTCAGTTTGTCCTATAGCATCATGACTACAGGGACAGCTCCGGATAACCACAGGCAGGCTGACTGCGAACGAGAGAAACTCAGGAAACCAGTCATAGGAGAAAGTTCTGACCAGTACCAGTTAAAATTCTGAAGGTGGTTGAGTCCGATCCAAACCCAGACCCGGTCGGACCGGGGAGCAACACCGGGAACCTGCAGTACCTGCCGGTCCGCAGGGGGCGCCAGCTTCTTCCGGCTTCTTGGAGTCATCGTGAGTCACGAGCAGCGAAGGTCTTTTACTCTGAAAGCCCGCAGCGAAGTGGCGTCGCGCTCCAAGTAGACGTCATTTCCGCTTGTCCTACTGTGATGGACACTCAGAAGGTAAGACTCGGACGGCTCAGACCCAAATGGACCAGCGGTTCCGAAAGAGACTGTGGAACTAGCCGTTAGCTGCTAGCTGTTAGCTGCTAGCAGTTAGCTTCCCTTTGGAAGCGCGAGTTCTAGACTGACCGGAAACGGATCAGCTGTTTCCTCCCGGTAAAACGATCAATCCGCTCCGATCAGCTGATCTGGTAACCATGGCAACCTGATCGGAGAGAATCAGTGAGAGGAACGTGACTTTGTGGTTGACAAACCGTTCAGAAGATCCCGTCAGATTAGGTCTGAGCTTTAACTAGGCTGTTGTAGAACCTGGATCGTCGATCTGCTGCTGTAAATAAAGAGATAAAAGGAAATATCATTTAATTTGTCTTTGGATCAATAAAGTATTTATAAATTTGAACTAGTCGAGAGTCCCAAACATCTGGAGTGAATTTCATGAGTCAGTGTGGCCGCCGGTCGCCATGACGATAACATGACTGGGCAGCTGTTCCACCTGGAGGCCAGGTGAGCTGCAGTGACCTGAATCTGTTTGTTCCAACAGGAAGCTCTGCGCCGCATCATCAACACGTTGGCCAATAAGAATGAAGAGCTCCAGTATTTCCTGGACTCGGTTGACGGCACTCGGACGGGCCTGCAGGTCAGCAGCTCATTGGCTGAGCGAGAACAGGGGGAGGGGCTTAAATGGAATAACACATGTTCTAAGAAGTGCTGTGAATGAACTGTCCAATCAGGAGGAGTCCTGCAAGGTGATGTCAGAGCTGGAGGCGGAGCTAGAGAAGCTAAGCTCCGCCTTGGAGGAAAGAGGAGCTCAGCTCTGTGACATCATCAAAGGGGAGAAGCAAAGAAAGGAGGCGGAGCTTCAGGTATGATGTCATCGTTGTGGTTGTTTGCTGTTGTTGATGAAATCAAACCGTCTGGTTGCCATGGTTTCCAGCGGCAGCTGTCCGAGGGGAAGGCTGCCCTGTTGTCCTGCCAGGAGCTGCTGGAGTTCGCCAATCAGTCGCTGACCATTACCAACGAAGAAGAGTTTCTGACGGTAAGCAACATTTTCACTTCCTGTTAGCAAACTGGAAGCTGGACTCAGCTGCTCCCCAAGTGGACAGATTAGGGAGGGCGGTTAATTTATCACAGAGGCCAGATTTTATGCTTCGCCATTTTTATAAACGCCTGCAGCCGAAACTTGACATGTGGGGGCCGGGTTAGGTCCGCACACCGTATGTTGGACAACCTACACTGGAGCACGCTCACCCGATCACACATCAGGAGGAAGCCGAGTGGGCGGGGCTACCTGCTGAGTGCTGAAGGTTCCCATCATCATCACCATGTTTATTTATAACAAAACTAATTCTAATGAAAAAAATATATATAAAATAACATTTGCATTTTATATTATATCAATAAAATCTAACACTGGAGCATCTTCACTACGCAACCATACAAACAGGCAGAACAGAAACAGGTAGAGGAGGGGGGACAGTGGCCTCTGACAGAACCACAGCCTGTCGGGTCGGCTCCACGGCGCCGCAGAAGAACACGAAAACTCCCTACTAATCACCATTACTGTTTTAATATTTATGTTTTGTTTTGTTCTCAGGCAGCCAAGGAGATCAAAGAGCGGTAGGTTACACATCAACACACTTCCTGTTTGGTTGCCATGTTTCGTTTAGTTGCTCAGTCGCTTCTTTGTTTCTTCTTTGTTTCCAATTCCTTTTTTTTGAAACTAACTTTTTCCTGTGATTAAAGCTCTGATCTGCATGCTAACATGCTAACCCCGCCCCCTACTAACACTTAGCCACACCCTCTTCTGTCGGCTCCGCCCCCTGCTGTTGCCAGGGTAACAATGGCTCCGGCGTTCCGGATGGCCACTCGGCCCGCGGTGTCAGAAAACATGTCGCAGTTTACTGTCGACTTCAGTGGCGAGAAGGCGGGGCTTCTGCGCCTTAACTTCCTGCCAGGTCAGAAGCCACGCCCCTCAAGTCGCCATGGAAACAGCTATGATCGTCTCCTTACAGGAAGTTTGTTTTCAGTTCCCCGAGCTCCAGAGATCGACGTCTCCAGCTGCATCGTCCGTGATAACTGCATCACAGTCACCTGGCGACCGAGCGACGGCGACGGGCCAATCGAGCGTTACGATCTTGAGCATCGTAAGGCGAACCACGGCGGCGCCCTGAGAGCCGTGGGGGAGGCCGGCTGGGAGAAGATCAGTGACATCACAGACACTCAGGTGACGCTCTCAGGTGAGACGCTTCAGAGAGCTCCTCCATGTGTGATGTCACTCTGTCTTGTTGCCTAGCAACAACTCCTCCGTTTCCAGGTCTGAAGTTTGATTCGCCATTCATCGTCGTCCGAGTCCGGGCGCGAAACAAGGCTGCCGCCGGAGACTTCTCTGAGCCCGTTGCCATGGAAACCAAAGGTAAATATAGCAGACATGATGGGAGCACTCACTCTGAAACATGTCTGAAACCTTCTTCTTCTGTGGTTTTGGCAGCGTTTACCTTCGGCTTCGATACGGCAACGGCTCACGCTGAGCTCAAGATCCAGGGCGACACGGTCACATGGGAGCCCCAGGGGGTCAAAGGTCACGACGCACGGCTCAGGGGCAAAGAGAATAAAAACAGGTGAGGAAGAGAAACGCTTCACTGGACCCGCCCACACCTGGACGCGCCCACTGTCATAGACCTGCCCACACCTGTTGCCAGGGTAACAGTGCCCTCCAGCTGGTTCAGGTGTCGGTGTTCAGGCTGGATTCGATTCTGTGGTTTACAGTTTACAGGTTCGCTGCACCTGTTCAGGTGTTGTGCCTGGTTGTGAGTTGTTCCTCAGCTGCTCTGTGACCTCTGACCTTTCTGTCCCTCTTCAGTCTCCGTCCCGCCTCCTCTGCATTCCAGGTAGACACTGTTATCACCCACTTGTTGCCTAGCAACCGCCAATTCACACTCCCCATCCACCATGTCCTTCATGCAGCCAATCACATCACTGACATCACTGCTGACATCACCGCTGACATCACCGCTGTGATAGATTTGTTGCTATAATGGTTGTGTGAGGTTAAAGGTTAAAGGTCATGACCCCAGCTGTGGTCGGTTTTCATCAGCGTTTCTGTTCTTGTCATCTTCCTGCCGCATCATCGCTTTGGGTCGACCTCATTGGCTGTTCTGCCGCAGAGTTTCCTCTCTGCTAACATCTGCTTCCTTCTGATTGGTCAGCAGCCGGAGCGCCACTCCGTCGCCCAATAAGACAGCAGGAAGTCGAGGCGGACGCGAGCGATTCGCCGGGGAGTCCTACACCGTGCTGGGTACTGCAGCTACTCTTTTTAGTTTAACTAGGCCGCCCAGAGGCTGCTTGGTTGGACTTAAGGCTCTTATTTTGGTAATTTTGGTTAAGTTTTGTGTTTCTGTTTCCTAGGTGACCAGGAGATCAATGGAGGCTGTCATTACTGGGAGCTCCGCCCCCTCGCTGACTGGAAGTCTCTCAGTGTGGGCGTGGCCTACCGGGGCAGCTTAGGACGCTTTGACCAATTAGGGAAGAGCTCCACCTCCTGGTGCCTCTACGCCAGCCAATGGCTGCAGAGCGCGCTGGCAGCCAAACACGGCAACCGAGCGAAGGCCTTGGATTGGCCGCCGCCGCAGCGAATCGGCGTTTACTGCGACCATGACAATGGTCTGCTGGGTTTCCATGACAACAGATCACATGACCTTCAGAATAAAATCCAGAAGCTGTTTTACAGCTGATGATGTCATCGCTCTTCCTCCTCCTCTTCCTCAGGAGAACTGATGTTCATCGACGTCGATCGGCTTCGCCTGCTGCACATCTTCAGGAGCCGCTTCCTGCAGCCGCTCGTCCCCGCCTTCACCGTGAGTACTATAGTACTACAGCAGTACTACTGCAGATCTACCATAGAACTACTACTATACTAGTGCTGCAGCATTAGTACTATTCCCTCACTGGGTACTACAGGTACTACAGGTACCCGGTGGTACCACACAGTGTGGTATCTGTACTACTAAGTAGTACTGATTGTAGTAATGTGTGTTCCAGGTGTGGTGCGGGGGAATCTCCGTGGCAACGGGTCTGCAGGTGCCAAGCTTCATGGGAAATTTTGTGTCGTCCAATCACAATGCAGCGGCAGATCAATCCCTCTGATTAGATATTTATTGATTTTATATTAATTATAGAAAATATTTCTAGAAGCTTCTTGTAGATGAAATTATAATCTATGCAGATTTTATGGATTTGCTCAGACTTTTATTGTGAAGTACTCAGGAAGATGAGCAGATCAACATGCTGACCTTTCACATTAAAAGCATTAAACATGATGAGGTCGCTCTGATGGTTTCATTGGTTTCTTCACTAGTAATTCTGACCTGCTGCTGCTATTAAAGGAAAGAGGCTTTTATTGTGATGTGGTCACTTCCTGCCAGTATCAGAAAGAGATGCATTCTCATTGGTCACATTGACAGGAAGTGATGTCACCCCAGATTAACCAGGTTATTGAGGAAACGCCTCCTGAGTATTCGCACCCAGGTGTATTCAGGTGCGGCCCAGTCAAAGTCCAGACCTGCAGGGAAACATCACCAGAACCAGAGGCGGGTCAGAACCAGCAGGAAGCAGAGGAGGGCTCTGATTGGCTGGGTGGTCACTAGTTATTCATAAATAATTTCCAACTTATCTATAAATAAGTTGGAAATTATTTATAAATTATTAATCATTTCCATAAATTATTCCAAAGTAATTTATGGAGGTATTTATGAATAATTTAAATAAAATGTAAATAAAAACTGAAACTTATTTTCATACCTAGTTCTGGTTCTGATCCAGTGAGTCCAGGTTGGTCAGGGGAACTGGTTTCAGACTGGGAGAACTGGGCCCAGTATGGACACAAATTGGTCACCTTTCCTGTATAATAAATAACTAATTCTTTAATTTTCTCACTAAATGTTTCTCAAACAGCAGGATGAGACTATGGAGCCCCACGAGGGACATGCGGGATTTCCCTCGCAGTACCGTCCCGATCAGTTCATCCATCACTAAATACTGACACTTCCTGCTGTAATATGAGGATTTTTCTCCGTGTATGTTAATATCTGGTTGTGAAATATCTGAGGTTTTATATCTTTGGGACAGAAATTCACATCAGACCTATGTTGAAAGTGCAAAAGCCAAACAGCCCAAAGGTTTTCCTCTCTTTCCATCCCCACTGAGACATAAACAGAAACTTCCCAAGAAATTAAAATGCATCCAAACTATTTGGACTATTTCTGAGTTATTGTCCCAGGGCAATAAAATCATCAGACTGTTGTGATTGTGTCTTTGTGTTGTTCTGAATGCTTTAAAGAGCCGTTTTCATGAGCAGATCCTTCTCAACTTTACACAGACAGACAATCATTTTCACTTTAAGCTGATTAGAGTTAGCATAGCGATTCTAAACAGGCTAATGGCTATAAATAAATCGATTTGGCGATATATATCGATATTTTCCACCCTATGAAAGTATCGATTTTTCATCCACGAGTATCGATACGTTAGACCATAGTTGTCCGTAGCCTTATAGAGTCTTTTTAACATGTCTGGTATGTTAGCAGCCAGACTCCGCCTCCCCCAGTCTCACTTTCAACTTGAGCTTAAAGAGCAGATTATAAACTACACACCAGTTTTTAAATTGTGTTAATGAGCCAAATAAAACCAGAGTTATGATAAAATTAGTAAACCATATTTTTCCGGCTTTTCCGGTTATGTGAGAGGGAATGAGCTTCCAGACGTACAAAACGAAACGCAACATTAGATTCCTGTGTTTTTGGAAATCTCAAATCTTCAATAAATAACAATGGGATGGATTTTGTTGCTGAGGAGCAGCGCCAAAACCAGTGAGATCGCGGAATTAATGCAAAGTTCGACTGGTAGCATCCACTTCGTAATTAGTTTTTAGCTTAATGGTTTCTGTTCTGTATATGGAGGATTACCTGAAGAATGAACACGCAGCAGCGGCAGCGGCTCTGTTTGGAGCTGGAACACGAAGAGGAGAAACCCCCAGCCGGAATCCGCGGCGCAGTGAGGATTTCCATGACAACAATGGCTGATCGATCATTTTTATTAGCAACAGACAAAAAGTATCAGAGACGAAGCTGAAGTCGGTTTCCAATTCCAGCTTCCGATAGCTAAAGGGCGATTGCACTTAATTTTTCACTACCTTCCGCATCATTAATTGACTGTAGTTTAAAATCTACTATACCTCAAACCTGGACTAAATTATCCTCCCCTTCAAGCAGAATATTTAAAACCATGATTGGGATCTGTGAAACCTTTTTCTGATTTGTGAAAACTCAATAAAGTTTGAATTTCACCATTTTTTGGCTTCTGGATCACACTAGAAATGATACTGAAAACTACAATCCTGGATTGGGTTATTTGAATGTGCCTGGCTTTAGATTTTGAGCAGAATGAAACAAAAAATGAAAATAGGCTATTCACTATTGTTATGAGATGTCCTTGCTTAAAAAATAACAAATGTCAAACTTGGAAAAGTTTTATTTCACGGCTTTTCCTTAATTGTTGGTCTATTTCTTCTATTTCTGCTCTGATCTGCATCAGAAGTGCTTCTCTTTCACTGCGACAAAGAAATGTTGTTATGAATGACTTAAATTATTTTGCTATATTTATATGTGATATTTTTATACTCTTATTGCTTCTATCCCTTTAATTCTCTCCCCTCCATTAATGCTCCACTTTTTGCACTGCCTCTGCCAAGTTTAGTCCCTTTTTTTCCCAATGCCTTTATGAAATCAACATATTTAATTAGTAAAACTCTTTTCAAAAGAAAATATTGACTTTACATTTTTATAAAGAAAAATTAAAAACTTTCCCTTTCTCGTTAAGCTGACATGTTTTATTATTTCACACCATGCTTCTCTTCACCCCCTCCTGTCTACTTTGGAGAGGAATGTCTTCGTTTCACTGCTGGTCTCTTTTTCAATACACATTAAGAACAGGTAAAACTGGAGGGGATGCAGAATGAAAAGGCTGCAGGGCCCCATGTGGTCCACATACTGAATATTCTGACTGTTTTATTGTCCAAACTGCTTGATAACCTTTCGTCCAGCAGGAATCAAGGCTGCATGTCCACTCCATGCAACCTGCTGTATTTCCTTAAAAACAAACTTTTTTTAAAAACTCTGAAAAATTTACGAGGCTTACTGTACTGTTGGTAACAATGATCAGTTTTAATGTATGGATGAACTGATGTGAAGACATTTGTTGTGAATTGCTGTTGGAATTTAAATAAAATAAAACATTATTGTTTATTTTTGATTTGTCATTTAGTAAGTTTTACAATATGTATGTTTTATCATTATAGATTATTTTATATTTTAAAAGCCTTTTTTAATTAAAATATGTAATTACTGAGTAATTCCATGTCTATGTTGAGATTATGCACCAAGATATTCCAGTAACTGACCTCAGGCAGCAGGACATCCATCATGTATTTGATCCTGTCTAATGAAATCATCTTCATCACTTCAGCTGTTTCAGCTTCATCGCTGTCCAGAAGCTCTGACAGGTGCATCATCGTTTGGTCATCAGAGATGATGGGAACCTCCTGAAATTGGAAATGTGGGATCATTTCACCAGACAGAACTTCCTGTAAAAAGGCAGTTACTTTCTAAACGAAAATCTGTCTCTTTATGTAACACAACAACAACTGTTGTCTCTGATACAATACAAATCATTTCTGCAGTCTTGGTGGTTAGCTTTTATTCAAATTCAAAAATGTACTATGTGACTATTTGTAGTGACAAGCAACCAATAAATCTAAACTGAATTAATCCATGGATTACTTGTAGACTAAATATTGCTGCTTACTGTCCAATTCATGCTTTTTATTGGCGTTTATATTATTACCTAATCGTTTCATTTTAACATACTTTTATCTTGTAGTTTATGGGAAAAAGGAAAAGTAACACATTTTTTGGAAGTGTTACAAACACACTAAAAAATAATATACATCCAAAGGATTAGGAATAAATAAATTAAAAAGAGTTTTTCGATATGTGGTCAGACACACCAAAGACCTTCGAGTGACGTCATTATTCTACTCAAATGTGCTGAAGCAGAGACACATCTGGACGTTTCAGTCCTGCAGGTCTTCACTGGAAAATCTCCAACCTTCAGATTTTCCTCCACACCCGTTTGGTGGACAGTGAAGTTCACCAGCTCTTCGTTTCTCTCTCATCTTGCCTCCACAGTTTCGGCAGCTTTCTCCTGCACCTCTTACACCCTCAGGGGGTATAAATAAATTTAAACTTAACATTTTGGGCAAAACCTTTATGCAGAATAGTTTTTGAAAGATCAAAGCCTCTTTTAGCGGATAATAAAAAATAAAAAAACTTTAAAGGCACGTGGAGCCTTTTACAGAGCGAGCCGAGGTCGTGGCAGCTGGACCCACCGGTGGGTCGGTCGGGTTCTAGGGGTTATAAGTTGTTAAAAATATATATATATTGTTTTATTGTACACACACTGATTTTAAACTGTATGTTATTTATGTTACTTCAAATAAATTAGCAAAACTCAGTGATGATCTTATTAATTGCCAAAGCTTACCCTGATGATCAAACGATGCCCCACACTTGTTTTATTTTGTGGTATTTTTATGCTCCCTTCTGTAGCTCCTTCATCTCCCCCATGTTTCCTTCATCCTGCCAGCCCGTCGTAGAAATGCCTGTTTGTCATCCCCAGTTTCCCACTAAGTGATTTTTTGATGGTAAGTTACAGCAGCTGCCTCAAACCTGTTTGATTAAACATAACAGAAAATTAGTTTAATATAAAAAATTGTTTTACACGATACATTATGAAACATTTGAAACTCTTTTATTGTTTGGTGATTATTCCTCAGCAGTATCAAAATAAAGCTTTGGTCCAACGGGTGAAAAAAACACACTTTTACTAAAGCCACATTTAAAAATTAAATAAATAAATATATAAAAAGACAGAATCTAAATCATGACAATAGTGGCCCCATTGATCATGACCAGTGACTGTAGCATCTTCCACTTCTACAAAACGCCTGTTAACTTATGGCACAAGATCCAAAATCAGCTTTTTAAAATGATGCAACATGTGAGGCTGGAACATTTCAACACAACTACAGTTAGAGCAAATGATGCGAAGTTACTGAGAATTTTGACTATCTTTCAGAAAATAAACAACCATTGTGATATTTCACAACATATTGATTTTTATTTTTTCTTCAAGGACCTTCAAGGACCAATACCATATCAGGACCAGCAGTGGGTTTATCTTCTCTGAGCATCCAAGCACATGAAAAACGATTGTTTGGACCATAGCAGCTTTTCACAACAGTAATTTCATTCAAATAATTTGATCTTTGACTGTATGGATCAGAAATTATTATATAAACACAATGTAAATCAATTGTGAGTTACTTCCAAAGACATAAAAGTTCTTTTGAAAATACAGATATAAGTACCTGTTGGAGCAATTTATTATTTGTTTGTATATTTTATTTTATTGTTCGTTTATTTATTTGTAGGCTAATAAATATTGATTTTATTTATCTTTTGTTTAATTATTTTTTGTATTTTAGACATAAAGGACAATCCATCTTCTATAAGCATAGGGGCTGGCATACAACCCAAAAAATGTGTAATATGCCACAAGCATGAAAGAAATGTTGATATTTCTTACTTTCCTCCAAGAAGTGACAGAATGGATGGCAGGGCTGATGGATATTGCTCATCAGATTCATGTCCTTTGTGAACTCCTGACTCCAGCACCAAACAGGGAAGTCCATGCAAAAAACCACGTTCATGTTTGGCCTCCGTTTCAGTGCAGGGAGCAGGGCAACTGCAAGAAATACAATTTACTAATCAAATTGGCACTATGAGGCTACCGTAGTTTTAAGGTAATGTCATCTATCACTATTGAAATCTATTATTCGTTTCACTTTATACCTGTGGCATGGAAGTACTTTTAAAGTCTCGTTGCTCCACTTATCCATCTGTTCTTGCAAATTGTTGAAATCATCACACCTTAAAGTAGAAGTTACATAAACATAAAAAAAACATAATTAGGTAAAACATCAATGTTGAATTGTTAATTCTTCTTCGTGAAATATGACTTAAAAAAAAAAATTCCCCTCTCACCCTCCGTGGGTGGTCTCTCTCTTTCATCCTCTGAGCTCGGGTCCTCTCCCAGAGGCCTGGGAGCTTCAGGTTCTCCTCCAGTATCTTGGCTGTGCCTAGAACTGCACATTTCTGGACTGAGATGTCTGATGTTGTTCCTGGGATCTGTTTGAGCCACTGCTCCAGTTTGGGGGTGACTGGAAGTCCCA
>NW_006800565.1:15020-21836 GCF_000485575.1 Poecilia formosa | reverse complement strand
ATGTTTCGTATATGTTTCTTTCACATATAAAAAGACATTTTCAGCATGTTGGGCTCTGACTCGTAGCATCTTTATAGCTAAATACCGACATGGAGAAGCTGAGCTGGAAACAGACTGAAGAACAGCAGCTCCAGCTCTGATCCTGACTGATCTTTCCTCACTAAATCCTCTGGTTTTTAATGAACTTCTCCTCTAACAGCGGTTTTTCATCAGCTCTCATTAGAACACAGTATGAAAACGTTAGCTGCTATGCTAACAATCAGCGGTTATTTCAGGCCAATTAAACTACATAGGAAATATTTCTCGGTTGTTTAGAAGCGAATTTTTAGCTGCTGTTAAGAAAATAAATTTAAAGTATGCTAGTTTTAAAACTTAACATGTCTTGATTGAAATAGCCTAATTATAGTTTTAAAATCAGTAACTTATTCTGGCCTATTGACCTTTATGTTACCTGTAGTTACAGCAGATGGTTTGCTAGGATCTTTTGAACTGCCCTTTATCTGTGTGGGAAAACAATCAGGAGAAGTTCCAGCTTTTCACACTGATCTGTGAAAAGCCGTAAACACAGCAGGAGTTCCTGGCTTTAGAGAGGGTCAGAGATAGCTCCTGGTTGGATGAGCAAAGATACGCCTTATTTGAATAAATTAAAGATAAGAATACGCCTTTTACTATAAAACTTTCTACACAGGAGTAACTAATCAGATTTGCTCTTGCAATTCTCCAGACGTCTTTGCTTTTCTTTCTTTCTTTCCTTCTTCTTTCCATTTGTCTCAGGTAAATGAATGTATGTCTCTGTTGTTCTGCAGTTTCTGTTGTAATTTCATACGTTGTCTTCTATTGGATTAAACTCTGTAATTCTGTGACGTCTGCACTCGTTGTTTTTGTGTGGCTACACGCGGCCCGACGGGAGAACCTGGGATGAAGAAGTTCGAGCCAAAGAGTTTCTTTCTGAAGAAATATTATAACTTAAAATCTTCTTCAACACTGCAAAGTCAAAGTAATTCTGATCTTTCATCCTTACCCCTGAAAGGTGATGCCAGTGAATCCAGTTTGTTTCGTAAAACAGTTGAAACACACAGAACAGGACTGAAGGAGCTCCGATCCTCTGCTGCCACATACAAGATGGCGGCCGCTGTTACGTAGGACTCAGCGCCCAGTGAGGGTCTAGTATTCATGTCTATGGAAAGCCCCTATTTTCATTTAGCTCATGCTAGTAGCAACACGAAGGATCAGCACTTTTACTGTTACTGTTCAGAAACTACTGTTATCAGTTCAGTTAAATGTAAATTTGGCAACTTTTTCTTTTTCATCCGTAATAAATGTGACATTCAGTTGACCTGTTATGACTCAGATGGTGGCTGTCCTCTGCTGCTGCTGCATCGCTGTGGAAAACCTGGAGCGGCAGAGAAATCTGTGGTTTATATGTGTATGTTTAGTGTTTTTTTAAAAAAAAACTTTGGGGTTGTGGCTTATAGTCTGGAAAATACGGTATTTATTTCATAAATAGTGTTATTATTTATTTCCTGGATTTTTTCTGTGAAGAACCCAGAGAGGGTTATTTGATTGTGCTTTCTGGAAAACAATACATTTTTACATTTAGGCTCCTGCAGTCGTCACTTTTTCTGTTACAAACTGACTCGGCCCCCAGCAGAGAAGGGAAAGTTATGTGGCCCTCAGGAAAAAGTCTGGGGACCCTGGATTAGATGAACAGTCGGGACTCTTCAGTTAGTGAAATGACTCAATTTGCATTTGGTCTTTCTGGCCACAATAGAATAAAAATAACTTTGAAACTAGAAGTCATTATCTTTTTACTTATAAAACTGACTAACATGAACAATATTTTTGGGAAGAAAGGCTGTTTATTTGAATGATTCCAACACAAAATGATTATTTAAAGCCACTTTAAACACATCAGAGCTCGGCTCTGGTTCCGATGAAAACAGGAAGCTGAGCGGATCACGTGACGCGCCGCATTGTGACGCAGAGTCAGCTGACTGCAGAGGAAGCCTCCATCCTTCTCACGACCTTCATCGTTTCGCCGTTTTTCTGCGGTTCTGTCCCCGGTTCTGTCCCCGGTTCCGTCCCCGGCATGGCGAGTCAGTCTCAGGGCATCCAGCAGCTGCTGCAGGCCGAGAAGAGAGCGGCGGAGAAGGTGACAGAGGCCCGGAAACGTGAGTATAAGAGGCGGCCTGCGGGACGGCGGGCAGCCCGCTGTGGGGCTGCTGTGTTGGGTCAGAGCCGAATCCGGTACCGGGCAGCGGGGCGCTCAGACCGGGCTCAGGCT
Organism: Poecilia formosa; assembly: GCF_000485575.1. Lineage (NCBI taxonomy): Eukaryota > Metazoa > Chordata > Actinopteri > Cyprinodontiformes > Poeciliidae > Poecilia > Poecilia formosa. The sequence goes on along the minus strand of NW_006800565.1, from coordinate 19,552 downwards.
CGGTGGGTCTGGTAGGACCCGCTCGGACAGATCAGTGGTCTCCTTCAGGTGCCCGCTGCAGAACTCTGTGATAAAACCAGCAGATTTAACTTTTACCGTCAGCTGCTCGGTCAGCATCGGAACATTTTACCGAACCGGAACCGGTTTCTGAAACGAAAAAGTTCCCTCACTTCGTCGGCTCACAGTTCATGCAGCTCTGTCCGGTTCTGGAGGGTATTCTGCCCGCCACCTGTACCGAACCGTCCGTGCTGTTGGTCTGAGACATGTCCCGAACTACTGAGAACCGGACCGGTTCGGCTCGGCTCATCAGAGAGGCCCAGACAGGACGATAAAGGTTCCTGTCTGATTCCGTCTGATGGTAACATCACGTGATGTCCTGGGATTGGCTGGTTCGGTAAACAGGGCTCGGTTCGACCCAGAAGAGTTGATGCAGAGGTTCCGAATGGAGAACCGGAACATGCTTAGGAATCCATGAAGACGATTTTAATCACCAATTTTTTGAAGGGCTTTTATTTTGGTGCTCAGGAAGTTTGTTTGAATATTTCCTCTGACTCACAGCCCGCTGACCCAGTTCTACTGGGCCGGAACCACAGGCCAAACCGGGTCTTTCTGGACCTCCTTGGGTTCTGAGGAAAAATGAAACTGTTGGTTGGCTTAAAGCTGCTGGGCTGTGGTTCTGTTCTGATCCGGACCCTGGTTCTGAAGGTTCTGTTCGGTGTGCAGGGAAGAACCGGCGCCTGAAGCAGGCCAAGGAGGAGGCCCAGGCCGAGATCGAGCAGTACCGGCTGCAGCGCGAGAAGGAGTTCAAGACCAAGGAGGCAGCGGTGAGTCGGTTCTGACCCAGTTCTGATCCGGTTCTGACCTGGTTCTGACCCAGTTCTGATCCGGTTCTGACCCAGTTCTGATCCGGTTCTGACCCAGTTCTGATCCGGTTCTTATCCGGTTCTGATGTGGTTCTGACCCAGTGGTTCTCACCTTGTTTGACGTTCTGACCCAGTTCTGATCCGGTTCTTATCCGGTTCTGATGTGGTTCTGACCCAGTGGTTCTCACCTTGTTTGACCTCTGACCCCCTCAGGCCCTTGGTTCCCATGGTAACAGCGCCGTGGAGGTGGACCGCGACACCGCGGAGAGGATGGCTCGCATCCAGGACAGTTACCGTGGTAACCGGGAGACGGTGCTGAACGAGCTGCTGCGGCGGATCTGCGACATCCAGCCGGAGTTTCACGCCAACTACCGCGTGGCCGGCTGAGGGGGCGGAGCTTCCGGCTGCCTTGAGGGGAGGGGCTTAGTTTTGCTGTTCCTGTGATGTTTACAAAGTGTTTATATTTCAAAATAAAGTTTGTTTCTTCTGGAATTTGACAAAATAAAAGTCTGGTAATCCAGCCAATCATGTGACAGCATCACCTGATATGAACACCTGATTGGCTGGAGAAGACGCTCTTATTGTGAAACTCTGGTATTTCAACAATGTTTTCCTGTTTGTGACCATGTGACTTCCTGTTGATTGTGATGATGGAACATTAAAGTGAATCTGATTGGCTGAAAGTGCGTCATGAGGTTCTCCAGCTTTCTAGTTTCTAGTTTCTGGTCCTGATTGTTGGGAAGACTTCAGGATCTAAGCTGGCAGCAGTCGCCTCAGAGTGTCCGGCCAGAACAACGATTAGCTTTATGCGGATGCGGAACAGATCAGGGAGGGTCCAGTTCCATTTTTACTCTTTATACATCTTTGCCAGAATGTACCTGAAGCAGGTGTACGTGTGTGGTTCTGTAAACAAACAGAATAATACAAGCCAGTTTGAACCACAGTTACAACGGTAATAAAGCAAAGCTGTAAATACACTATACAGCTAAATAAATTGGCACATTACCTCTCTAACAGAAACATAATAGCATGAATGACAAAAAACTTGCAGGTTTATGAACACAGTCATTCGGCTGCTTCTTTGCTGCCTTTTTCTCTCTGTGGGGTTACCAAGCTCCACACCTGTGTTGCGTTCAGGGTGCATAGGAAATCTCCTACACAACCATACCCTTTTCTACACTGATAGTCCAGGAGTCGGCAACCCAAAATGTCAAAAGAGCCATATTGGACCTAAAAAACAAATCTGTCTGGAGCCGCAAAAAATTATAAGACTTATAATGAAGGCAAACAGGCCTTCATTTATATTAGCTTATTATCAAAACGACTAAGTCCATCCATCCATTTTCTTCCTCTTATCCGGGTCGGGTTGCAGGGGCAGCAGCTTCAGAAGGGAGGCCCAGTCTTCCCTCTCCAGCCTCTTCCAGCTCCTCCAGGAACCCCAAACCGTTCCCAGGCCAGCAGAGAGACATCGTCCCTCCAAACGTGTCCTGGGTCTCCCCTCCTCCCGGTGGGACATGAACTCCTCACCAGGGAGGCGTCCAGGAGGCATCCTGACCAGATGCCCGAGCCTCAACTGGCTCCTCTCGACGTGGAGGAGCAGCGGCTCTACTCTGAGTCCCTCCTGGATGACCGAGCTTCTCTCTCTAAGGGAGAGCCCAGCCACCCTGAGGAGGAAACCCATTTCGGCCGCTTGTATCCGGGACCTCGTTCTTTCGGTCATGACCCAAAGCTCATGACCATAGATGAGGGTGGGAACGTAGATCGACTGGTAAATCGAGAGCTTCGCTTTTTGACTCAGCTCTCTGTTCACCATGACGGACCGGTACAGCGCCCGCTTCACGGCAGATGCTGCCCCAATCCGCCTGTCGATCTCCTGCTCCCTTCTTCCCTCATTGGTGAACAAGATCCCCAGATACTTAAACTCCTCCACTTGGGGCAGGACGACCCCCCTGACCCGGAGAAGGCACTCTACCCTTTTTCGGACTATAAGCCGCTACTTTTCTCCACACTTTGAACCATGCAGTTTATATATGCACGTTTCCATGTTTTTTTCCCAAAAATTTGTGGGGGCGGCTTATAGTAAGGTGCGCTCTATAGTTCGGAAAGTGCGGTTTGTTATTTGACAGCTTCTCTCTACAGCGCAAACATTCAGGTAATCCTTCCGCATCAGCAATGAATGCAAACGATTCGGTCCAAGATTTGTAGAATCTCTCCTCAGCTTTGTTTCTCTTCCCCTTTGCTCTCCGTGCCCCCCACACCCTCGGTTTGTTTACAGCCCTGCCTCGCACCGCCCAGCTGAAAGAAACGTGTCACAGGTTATGATGCAAATTTTGTTGACAAAAATATTGAAATTTATATTTATTCTACACGTTTTTACAGCATTGGAAAACGTTAAGAATGATTGTCATGTTTGTCTGCCTGCAGAAACCATATTGAAACATCAAATATATTTCTCACCCCATCTTTTTCCATTTTCAAACATTTTTGAAAAAGCTCCAGGGAGCCTCTAGGGCAGCATGAATACATCTTTTCTCAGCATAAAATGGATTGTGGGGAAGCTACAGATCTTGTGCACAGGATACGTCTTGTGGATGAGGGTTAGAGTGCGGGTTTTGATGTCTTCGATGTTTTTAATGTTTTTATCTTTACTTTTTATCTATTTATTAATTTCCTTTAAATCGTGTTTTGACAAAAAATCTGTAAATTCCTTCCTGTCAGGCGACGGGGCCTGGATAATACCCGTGTTAAACGGAATGCGGAGTCCGGCGACGACAGGCGCTTAAATTCTGTAACCAAAGTATGTTTTTATCTTTTTATCTCTTTCTCTCTCTTACTGTTTATTCAATGTCACATGCTATTCTTATTTTTTATTTTATCTTTAATTATGTAAAGTACCTTGATCCAAATAACACAGCAAGCTAGTGAAAATTTGTTCCCCACAAATAGACATCATCATCATCCGCATGAAAGTCGCGGGGCTGTTGGTCAAGCCTTGAGGCTCCTATTGTACTCATGCAGGCCAAAAGGAGACGAAAAGGCAGTGAACCTTTTGTCATCCTCGTGTAGTCTCACATTATAGAACCCTGAAGTCAGGTCCATGGTGGAAAAGAATACATTCCCACCAAGGGCATCTGTTTGATGAGGCAATGGATGCGCGTCTTTAACGGTTTGCGCATTTAACCATCTGAAATCATTGCAGATGCAGAGATCTCCATTAGGCTTAAGAACCAGAACCAGAGGAGAGGAGTATTCACTTTGTGATTTACGAATAATTTCTAACTCCTCCATTTCACTCAGAGCAGTGCGCAGTTTTTCATCATGGCAGGGCTGAACATGCCTGTATGGTAGCCCTTTAGGCTACCATACAGGCATGTTCCGGGGGTTAGGGTTACCTGTATGGTAGCCTAAAGGGCTACCATACATACATGTAGGCTACAGGCATACATGTATGGTAGCATACAGGCTACCATACAGGTAACCCTAACCCTCATTTAGCCATAAGCAGCTCTAACCAGGTGGGTTTTAAGTTGAGATTTAAAGGCTCTCAGTGTTTCAGCTGTTTTGCATTTTTCTGGAAGTTTGTTCCAAATCTGTGGTGCATAGAAACTGAATGCTGCTTCTCCTCGTTTGGTTCTGGTTCTGGATGCAGAGCAGAACCAGAACCAGAAG
>NW_006800565.1:5400-14511 GCF_000485575.1 Poecilia formosa | reverse complement strand
CTGATCGCTGGTTTTCAGTTGTAATAACTGAAGCTGAGCATTGATTCTAGTTCGCTCCTCTTTAGGTCCAAAGATAATAATTTCAGTTTGTTTCTGTTCAGCTGGAGAAAGTTTTGGCTCATCCTCACATTTATCTGTTCTCAGCATCTGTTCAGTGATTGGATGGGGTCAAAGGTCACCTGGTGACATCATAATGTAGAGCTGTGTATCGTAGTTATGGTAGCTGATCTTATTTCCTGTTATAACCTGAGCCAGTGGGAGCATGTAGATATTGAAAAGAAGGGGTCCTAGGACTGAACCTTGGGGTACCCCACATGTGACCTTTGACCTCTCTGATGGTTAGAGAGAGTAAATCAGATACAGTGTCACCAAGGAAAGAAACCACTCTCGTTTTCTTGGGATTGCAAACATGACTGATTCCATTTACTGTCTCATCTCCAACAATAAGCACTCTTTGCATACCTTTCGTTTTCCTGGTGGTCATTTTGTCCTTCGGAGCTTTGGGGGGTGGATGTGTTGGCTTTGCCTCATTGTTGATGTTTGAAGGTGGGTTTTCACTCAGAGGCTCAGGCTGGAGTGCTGAAAATCTGTTTTTCAGTGGGATTCCCACGGAGTCGGAATATTTTGAGGCTTGGGCTGGTCGCTTTGTCCTTGGGGTCGGTGGAGCTGTTTTGGTTCCAGCTGCTTGTTTGCTATACTTTGGTGGAGCAGGTGTTGACGTTGAAGGTGGGTTTCGACTCAGAGCCGGCCACTCAGCGTCATTGTTGATGTTTAAAGTTGAGGTTTCTCCCAGAGGCTCAGGCTGGAGTGCAGAAATTATGTTATTCAGTGGGATTCCCACGAAGTCAGGCTGTTTTGAAGCTCGGTCTGGTTGCTTTGTCCTTGGGAGCGGGGTCGGTGGAGCCATTACGGTTGCAGCTGCTTGTTTTGGCGGAGCAGGTGTTGAAGTTGCCAGGTGCAGGGTTCTCCCTGTTCTTATCGGATCCGCAGTGCGAGATTCCCATTTCGGCTTGGCACCCTGAGCGTTCGAGGGTGAGCTGCTTGGTACAGGGCGCACAACCTCTCTGTTGATTTGAGGAAGAGTTGTCTCATTTCCACAGGTAGCGTTAATCTCGAAGTTCACCTCTAGCAGTTTAATCTTCCTTTCAATAGACAGAAGTCGTTATAAAATACTGCTCATGTTCAAGGATTCACATTTTCTGCAGAACCAGAGATCAGCTGGCTTCGGCATCTGAGTCATTCCGGAGCAGGCTAGGTGCACGATGGATTTGCAGCCATCACAGAAAATCAATGGGTTTCCGTTCCGGCCGTTTTCGACCGAGCACACAGAGCAGCAATACATGTCCTTCAAGTTAAAAATAAAAGTAAGAAAATCTCCCGGTCCTTAGGTTTGAAGTAATCCAGTTATGATGACGATAATGTAAATATAAGTATAAAAATTGTGACTTTAAAAACAATTCACAGGCAAAGTTATCAGTAAGGACGAGTGAGAGCTGCGCCCGCTGCTCAGCTCTACAAGCAAAATGAGCTGAGTGCTGTGTCAAAGCTAAACCACTCTTTAGCCTTGTAGCTGAGCCTGGAGTGACAAACAAAAAGGGGCGAGGCAACAAACCCAAATTCAAAAAGGGTCGGGTTAAACTCTGCCCATCTGACTGGACTGATGAGTGCAAGGAAGCATTTAAAACTTTGAAAAATTAGTTGATAAGAAGTGTTACTTACCTTGGCTCATCCAGATTTTAATGCTCCATTCATCCTTGCAGTTGATGCCTCTTTTGATGGCATTGGAGCTGTTTTGTCACAGCTTCCTCCTGATGGAAAGGTGGCTAGACCAGTGGCTTTTGCCAATAGGACTCTCTCGCTCTCAGCTAAACTATCCAGCACATCGCTTGGAATTTCTTGCTCTGAAATGGGCAATCTGTGACAAGTTTAGCCACTGGCTTAAAGGGCGTCATTTCACAGTCTGGACAGACAACAACCCATTAACATACATACTAACCAAACCAAGGTTAGATGCGTGTGAACAGCGGTGGGTGTCCAGGCTCGCTCCCTATAGTTTTGATCTGAACTATGTTCCTGGTAGCAAAAATGTTGTCGCTGATGCCTTGAGTAGAGAACCATTTGTTCAGTCATGCATGAGCCATCGCATTGTAACTGAACCATATACCGCACTACTTAACCAGGTGAACGGTGTGGTGGAGAAAACGGTCCAAGACGCGTTTCGTTGTACGACCAACTGTCAGTTGGTTGTTGAATGCACAGATGACGATGCTGAGGTGCCCTCACCAACTTCCCAGACATCATTAACATCACAAGATGTGTCAGCTGTTCTTGAGGCACATGAGTCTGGAGGTTTCAGTCAGATGAGAGCCACTGATCCAGCTGTCTTGCAACTCAGTGACACTGATCAATCTGCCTTGCTGCCAAAGAGTGAACTTGCTAATTTACAAGGTCAGGATGGTGTGCTGGGCAGACTTTTCTATTATATGCAGCGTCACAGGAGACCCACCAGATGTGAACGAGCAAGTGAGTTACCTGGCGCTTTAAACCTGCTGAGACATTGGCCTAAGCTCGTCATTAAAGATGGCCTGATTTACAGAGTTAAGAAAGACAAACAAATGACCTTGACAACTCAACAGTTTCTTGTCCCGGACTCTTTAAAAGCCAAAGTCCTCCAAGGAGTGCACGACTCAGCTGGTCATCAGGGCCAGGCCCGCACACTGTCTCTCGCCAGACAGAGGTTCTTTTGGATTGGGATGGAACGTGACATCATTAACCATGTCAAGTGTTGCTTTCGATGTGTGGTTGGCAAAACTCCAGAACCTAATGACAGAGCTCCCCTTGAAAGTATTCAGACCTCTGAGCCGATGGAACTGGTCTGTATTGACTTTTGGACAGCTGAGCTCTCAGATAAGTGTAGTGTGGATGTCCTAGTTGTAAGAGACCACTTCTCCAAGATGGCACATGCGTTTCCATGCAAGAATCAGTCAGCCAAACAAGTTGCTCGTCGTCTGTGGGATGACTTCTTTTGCATATATGGCTTTCCTAAACACATTAATTTAGATCAAGGAGCAAATTTCGAAAGTCTTCTCATCAAAGAACTTCTGGAAATGGCTGGCATACAAAAATCTCACTCTACACCATACCACCCGATGGGGAATGGCATCATTGAACGTTACAATAGAACCTTAGGAAACATGATACGTGCACTTCCTCCCCAGTCCAAGGCAAGATGGCCTCAGATGCTCAAAATGCTAACATTCTGCTACAATTCCATGAAACAACTGGATTTGCACCGTTTTTCTTTTTGTTCGGCAGGATCCCGCGCCTGCCCATTGATGTGGTTTTCCAGCATGCTCAGTCAAATGGCCCAGTTGTAGACCATCATGAGTTTGTCTCCCGCCTCAAACATGACCTCTCTGTGGCTGCCCGCATTGCCCGACAAAACAGTTAATCAGAACAAGCCCAATGTACTACAACCACAAGGCTAAAGGTTCTCCTCTCGATGTGGGTGACAGAGTTTTGGTTGCTAATCGTGGTGAGCGAGGGAAGAGGAAGATTGCAGACAAATGGGAATCAACAGTATATGAAGTGGTGTCTGTGAAGCCTGATATCAATGTGTATTGCATCAGAGACCCTGTCACATCAAGGACAAAGGTTCTCCACAGAAATCTTCTCCTCCCTGTCAATTGTCTCACTGCCGTTTCTGAAGATGCGGACAATTCCTCTTGCCCTTCCACAGCAGGAAGTGGACCTTCTCACCCTGTTGTGCCTGATGAGGTACAGGACAATGAAACTAAAACTGTGAACTGGCTTTTGCAGATGGACGGAAATGGTTGTATGGATGAAGTTGTTGTAAATCACCCTGACTGTGCTTCTGACATTCCAGTATGTGGTTCTTCAGTGGACATTGTGTTTCTTGACTCAGGTGACGTGACCAAGGATTTATCTGAACCTCATCTCCCTGAATCTGTTGCACTGTCAAGCTCTCCTGAACCAGTTTCCAACCTTACAACTGCAGCTGTCCACTCTGAGCTCATTCAGCATGATCTTTCAGCTGAACATAGTAGTGACACAAAACTGGACTTGCCTGTAACCAGGGATGAAAGTAAGGGGGTACGGCCGGGTACCGATACCCCTAAAAGATTTAGCAGGGGTTCGCAGTACCTGCAAGAGAGGAGCGGCTGTAAAGAATCAATGGGTTCACTGTGCAGCCGTGACTGATTCGTTTTTCAAGAACAATCTAAAACACAACCTAATCAGTTAATAAATAACTTTTTTCCCATTTCATGTTGTTTCTGAACTGTTCGTGCTTTGCTGTAGTAAAGCACGAACTACCCTCGTAGTTTTTGCAGGGTTGCAATATGTCGATAGTGGAAGGTTTTGAGTCGATCTCAGCATTAGGTGACAAACTGAATGCTGCTGAGACCAGCAGGTCCTCCTCTGATTGGCTTATCAAAAGGTTCAGAACTTTATTAAAGAACAACAACAAAAAATCAACAAAACGTGTTCAAATTAATGACCCAACAACAATAATAATCTGTGATTATTGTTTCAAGGTGTTGCACAATTCTGAGCGTTTCGGTTCCATTACCAAATTAACGAGCAGAGCAGGAGTTTAAATGAACTCATCAACCACCGCTGTGTTCAGGGAGGTTTATTAATGACGCAAAATAAATATCAAACCTGGAAACCTGATATCATAACGGACTGAATGTTTTTAATGTAATCTCTGGTCGGCTTGTGGAGCGCAGGAGGTTGCCATGGCAACGGGTGTGCTTAAATGACAGAGAGTAAAAAGGTGCCAGTGGTTTAGAGTTGATCACCTGTTCAGTTATTTTACCTTTGTTTACCTTTGCTGTGGCTCTTTACACCCGCTGTAGTTTCTGAACATTCAATAAACCACAAACTTGGATTAATTACCTGGTTCTTTGTGAGTATACATCATTTACAACAAACATCAAATACGGTAAATATGTTTCATTAAGTATTTAACAGACAAATGGCTTCTACCGCCATAATTATGTGAAATTAAATTAATTGTCTAATATAAAAAAATAGTTTGGTGCTGTCGAGCTCAGAGTCTGAGAGGCTTTTCCTTTATCAAAGTACTGTTTTTTGCCTCTTATTTAGTGTAAATATTGATGTTTATGAGATTTTCTCCAAAATGAAAACATTTATGAACCTTAAAGCTCCACTGTTGAAAATGAGGCTCTAACATTCACAAATGACAGTGAAATAAAATCCAGTCCAACATCTGGTTTGAGGTGATTCCTCTGGAACCTGTTGGAGGAAAAACATCCCAACTTCAGAAGATGAGCTTTAACCTAACAGAGCTCTGTGGTTCCTCCTGTCAGGGTGAGGAGGAGCCATGTTGGGAAGATGAAGCTGCAGGATCTGCAGAACAAACAGGTCATGATGCTGGGCTGCTGATCATCCCTCTGTCTGGACACAGGATCAATAGAACCAGTTTAAAAGATAACATAAATGGTTATATGCCAGACATGGAAAACTGGGATGACTCCATGCCATGATGTTCAGGATTTAGGTCTCATGGGATGGGTATTATGGGTAACCCTCAGAGCCCCGAGGATCACCGACGAGTTAACGTGTCTCTGCTATGTGATAAAGAAATATTATTTATGCATTTTATAAAATATGTTTATGGTTTTCGCTTTTACAAATTATTGAAATATGTTCAATCCAGGTCACGCTAGTTCTGTTATTATGTTGTTTTTGTCATGTTTTAGAAGTTTAGTTTGCGGGAAACTGCAGTGGGAATTTCCCACGCGGTAACATTATGGCTCCTCCTTGCAGGAGCTGGTTTATCCCAGAGACTGACCTCACCTCCATGGCCGTTGTGTGAAATGCAGATGGAGAATTAAAGAAACAGCTGATGCCAACTTGAGCAGGTCCTTGTCGTTCAAGGCCACACTTGGTGTTTTTCCGTTTGCTGTTTTTCTGCTGCATCGTTATGTTAATGAGGAGAGCTGCCTTCTATGTCTGCTATTGGCCAATAGAGCCTGGGAACCAACGTCACTGCGTCAGACGTTGTGGGGCGTTTAGGTCCAGTCGCTCGGTGCCATCTTTACAGGCCACAGACCAAAACAAACTTTATCCCGGTGGTTTTATTGTGTTACCGACTGCAGTGAAGTTAGTTTCGAGTTAAATATTGGATTTTCCAATATCCGCCGAGTAAGCGGCGTTTAGCTCTAGGTTGATCCGATTTATGAACACTAATTTCGGCCAGCCGTTCCCCAGTTCCCTCCTCAAGCCTCGGAGGTTCACTTCACTGCAGTCTGTAACACACACACAAAAAAAACAACGGGATGAAGTTTGTTTTGGTCTGTGGCCTGTAAAGATGGCACCGAGCGACTGGACCTAAACGCCCCACGTCTGACGCAGTGATGTTGGTTCCAAAGCTCTACTGGCCAATAGCAGCTCTCCTCATTAACATAACGATGCAGCAGAAATACAGCAAACGGAAAATGGAGAAGCAAAAAAAGACAAAGCAAAAATATCTATTTTTCTTGACAAAAACGCATATTTAGGGGAAATAAAAAAGAAAATATATACATTACTTGACGGAAACTCGTGTAAGGAAAAGGAAAAACTAAACATATATTTATGCTTTTATTTCTTATTATGTCGGTTTTGGTCCTCCATAGCAGACCCCTGTGAGAGGGGAATCCTTGCAGACTGCAGTTCGCCTCTGATCCGCCAGGCGGAGCTACAGATGTTTACAGCTGCGCTACGTGCTCACAGGATGAAGCAGGAAGCAATAACAGCTGAGCTGGAACAGCGATAAGACCTAAGCTAAACACCTGAGCAGATCAACACCTGAGCAGATCAACACCTGAGCAGCCGTTATCTCTCCGCTCTGCTCTGATAAACAGTTTTAATGGTCAGTCTGACAATAGCCTGATATTCAACTCTACAGATTCTAATTTAACTGCATTTGATTTAATAACGCTTCCTGAAATAATTCACATAGTTTTAAGATGACCAACTTTACAATGTTTAGTATTAAATAATAATTTTATTTGGAGTCAAGGTCACAGAAAATCAAAGGAAATAAGACAGAGTTAGAGGTCTTGTAATGAATTTTTGTTTAATTTAACTATATTTTTTTCTGATAATTTTTTTTACTGATTCTAACTGAATTAATATCTTGAACTCAGCAACATATGAATAAATTAATTTAACTTTTTACCATCACATATTTAATTTTGTTGTGTAATGTGTTAGATTTGTTTACGGCAATAATTTGCACATTTTTTATTTCATTTTTTTTCTGCTTTGATTCATAATTCTGTTATTTAGAAGGAAATAAGTTACTTTGAAAATGAACTTAAAAAATCTGTTTTTGTACTTATCCGTAGTGAAGTGCTTTAGCAGCGTTAAAAGTATTTTATTTCATACATAAAGGGTCCAACATTTGAGCTGTATTATATATATTATGGTATTTCATCTCATTATTGGGTTTGTATTATTTTACATTTCTATTTAAAACTTAGTCAAATTTATTATACGATTTTTAGTATTAGAATAAAGCTTCGTAGATTATTCTATTTTTAAAAAAAATCGATTTAATTTTGTTATTTTTATTTAACACAGTTGTCTTGCCACGCTCTCGCACATGCACGTCAAGCCGTAGAAAATCACGTGACCTCTTATTAAAGAAGAGGACGTTGACGTGGCTAAAAGCAGTCCCGCCCCTTACCGTGAAAATCACTTTGTAATTGGGTAAAATATGTTCTCTGCCTCTTTAGCTCCTCCCCTGTTCATCGGCGAAGACTAAACGTCACAAAGTGACGTCATGACGCAGTGGACGGAAGCGGCTCCGCTCTGAAGTTTAAGAAAAACCTCGGTCTCTGTTTTTGGTGGTTTCGTTTTTTGATTCTTGTTTGCGGTTCGGAACCCGGGTGCAGACCAAGCAGGAGTTCGAGGATCAGTTCCAGGTGAGTTCGCCGTTGGTTCTGGTTCGGTTCGTGTGCCAGTGACCTCTGCTGCTTCATTCTGATCTGACCCGAGGCAGTTGAGCCAGACTCCGCAGATAAAACTCTACCTTTCTCACAGTTCTGGTTCCGGTACTGATTGTGGATAAGACAGATGGGAAGCTTTTACATAATCAGAACCGGACAGATCCAAAGGTCGGTTCGGCTGCATAAAATCCACCTGCTACCTCTTTAATTAGTTTCCAGCTCGGGCCTTGAGAGGACCCGACTGACCCGCATCAGTCTCTCGCGGTTCTGTCCAATTTACTCTGTGATGGACTCCAAACCCCGACCAGAAACAGAGCATACTGGTTATTATCCAGAACCTCTGCAGGAGAACCAGAACCAGAGTCTGGATGTGAACTCAGAGAGGAGGAGGAGGAGGAGGATGATGATGGGTCAGTTATCAGGAGGATGAAGAACAAACAGTGACCCAGTTTCACTGGTAGAACCCTAGTTATAGTCTGTACTATAGTACAGAACAATCCTAGTACTGTAGTACTATATGGTACAGTACTATACTTACTGTAGTATAGTAGTATATACTTATTGTGCTGTACTACAGTAGTATACTATGACTTTGCAATATTACAGTAGATCTGTGGAGCATTATAGGAATAGTGTTACAGTATTAGTACTACAGTACTGTAGTACTCTGGTACTTTGCTGTATTTCTCTTCAGCTGTTTCCAGGAATCCAGAACTTTGATTCCTGGAAACAAAGTTCTGGACCCTGTGACGGGTCAGAACCTCCTGGTTCTGCTGCGGTACATCTGAACCGGGCCAAGCTGCTCTGATGTTGGACCGGGCCTCTGGCTATTTGTTGTTCTGGGCCATCGGCGCCGGAACGCAGGAAGTCCAGACTCCACCTGGTTCCTCTGAAACAATGGGAGGTTCTGGAGCCCTGCTGGTTCTGATCTGACTGCTGGAAACCGGGTCTGATGATCAAAGCACACTCTGTTGATCTGATCTGCAGCAGCAGATCTTTGATCCGTTCAGTGATTTATAAACTAGCAGCAGTTTGCAGTGGGTGGTGTAGAACCGGGTAGTGTAGAACCGGGTGGTGTAGAACTGGGTGGTGTAGAACTAGATGATGTAGAACTAGATGATGTAGAACT
>NW_006800565.1:0-4448 GCF_000485575.1 Poecilia formosa | reverse complement strand
TTAGGTGGTGTAGAATTAGGTGGTGTAGAATTAGGTGGTGTAGAATTAGGTGGCGTAGAACTAGGTGGTGTAGAACCGTGTGTCATAGAACTGGGTGGTGTCTCTACCCTCCTGGTTCTAGTCAGATCTCCAGCTGCAGCTTCTGGTCGTCAGTCTGACCTGTGAAGACGCTGCTGCTGCCTGGATGAGTTTCTCTGGTCGGAGACTTTAGTTCTCTGGTCCTGAAATGTTCTGCAGCTGCTAGAAGGCCCACTGAGGAACCGGCTTTATGTGACTCTGGAGGGTCAGGTCAGAGGTCAGCCTGATCTCTAGTTTACAGCTTGAAGAACTGAAGCTGACTCTAGATCTATAACTCTAGATGTTCCTCTTTAGTAACTTCAGTTTCTGTTCAGAAAGTTTTGTCACATCCACTCATTTATGTGTGCTCAGCATCTGTTAAGTGATTGGATGGGGTCAAAGGTCATCTGGTGGCATTGTAATGTAGAGCTGTGTATCATCTGTGTCGTCATGGTAACTGATCACTGTGATAACCTGAGTCCAAGAACTGAACCTTGGGCCTAGCAACAACTCTGTCTTGTTGCCTAGCAACAAGCTTTTTCTCCACTCTTACATATTTATCAATATGAAACAACATGAGGGTGAAACGTGATGGCCAGCCTGTCGGCCATGTTGGAAGCAGACAGAGGTTATTGATATGAAGTTTCTGGTTTATTATTAGGCGTTTATGGCTGCAGATAGCGCTGCTATAAGGAAGTTCAACACAGTTCAGCACATGAACTTTGACCCCAGAGCAGTGATGATGTGACAGTTCTGATGGGCCCACCAGAACCAGCCTCCACCTCTGATGGTTGTCATGGTAATAGACCGTGCTGGACGATAAATCGTCCCTGAAGTTATCGTGATAATATTGTTGTTAAGGAAACATTTTGAACTGATACAGTACTAGTGTCTTACAGATCAATAAACTTTAAATTGTAGCTAACATTTAACTCTGGGACTGGAAGACATTTTAAATGTCCAAAATTAATAAACAAAGCAACAAAAAATGAATTATGAAACAAAACGATCCTTCAGGTTAAGAGCTAGTTGAGACCAAAACAGCAGACTGAAGACGTTTTAATTTGTCATGTGATTAATTGGTTTATTGATTATTGTGCCCATCCACAGGATCACTGTGACCCGGTCCAACCCGGTTTGACCCCTACCTGTAATTCTTCACTCTGTTCATGTTTATGAACCAAATCTGAAATGTTTTTCTGGCTGCAGCTGTCACGCTGCTCTGCTCAATACTGGGTCAGAGTGGAGCGTCACACAAACACAGGATCTTTGTTTTTATTCAAAAACTGGTTGTGATTCTGGTTCTGGTTCTGCTGTGTTCATTAATGATTGATGGTGATCCACTATGGCCTGTAGAACCTGTAGAACCATAAACAGGTCCAGGTTCCGCCCACTGAAGCTGATTGGCTGCCAAAGGATCATGATGGCCTCTGATTGGATCAAGCTGTTTGTATGTGCTGACTTAAAGCTCGCCCCTCTCTCTCCCCTCCAGTGTCTTCAGTGCCTCGGTCGCCCGGCTCTCTCTGCTCCAGGTAAGGCTCAGCAGGAACTTCATCATCCATAATGCTTTATGGTTCTGCTGGATTGGATTCTGACTAAAACTGGGTCAGTTCTGGTTCTGGTCCTGTCCCAGGAAGCTCGGTTCTGTGATTCATTTGGGCTCCAGTTCTCCAGCGGTCATTCTGGAAATTATTTCAGAATGATTATTCTGGAACTTGTATTTTCAAGTTCTAGTTGGTTCTGGACGGTTCTGGCTTTTGCCCCACATTCCTGCCTGGAATGTCGTTAGTTTTCCGGGTCAACCTTCAGGTCCAGTTTGACCGTTGGTTTGTCAAATGAACCAACAGAACCAGACTTTTTCCTGGGTTCTGGTCCGTTTCTCTGTTCTTGCTGGTTCTGTTCAGAATCTCACTGGTTCTGACCCGTTTGGTCAGCTGGTTGTTGTCAAACCCAGAAGGATTCTCCAGAACCGGGCTCAGACCGTTGGGCTTTTTCTGCTAAAGGCCAAGAGGTCTGTCTGTAGAGAAGATCTTTGAAGCAAATTGGGAATAAAGCAGACCTGGTTCTGGTTCTGGTTCTGGCCCAGGCAGCAGAACCTGTGGCTCTGTGGAGGTAAAACTCGGACAGGAAGCAGGCAGTGAGCGTTGCCGCTGGCAACCAGTGACCTTCCTGCTAGCGCTAACATCGTTAGCACTAATCGATGAGCTCTGATTGGTCGGTTCTGTCTGCTGTGGCCTCGGGGCCCGACAACCAATCAGATTACAGAAGGACGTCTGGCCCTGACATCATGCCGTTTCCATGGTTATGCCTGCGGGCTGTGATGTCATCAGGGGTCGGTGTGAGCCGGTCTGGACGAGCGAGCGTCTGTGCAGCAGGAGAGAGAGAGCTGCTCAGGTGAGTTCACCTCCAGTCAGGTGCTACTGGACCTGTTGCCATGACGACCAGCCGCCGCAACAAACCGGTCCGGTCTGGTCCGTGATAGGGGTGTAGCGATACAATAATCTCACGATACGATATACGATATTCTGATCACGATACGATATGTATCAATATTTGGCAAACAATATAATTCGATATGATTTGATGCATTTTTATGATTTTCTGAAAGATTTTAGAAGGACAGAGTGATTTTAGTGACATTTTGTGTTCCATAGACTTTAATTTAATTAACTGAAAACTGATTAAAAGCACCAACTACACAATAACTGCCTCTGAATGGACAGAGTCCAACAGCTGGACAAAATGAATCAAAGACGCAATGAGAAAATTAGTTTCTGTCATTTACTTCATCTGACATAAAACTCAAAAGTTTAAACTGTAATCCAGGAGCAGAGTGGGAGATCATCAGCCTCTGTAGACTCAATATGCAAATGATTGCACTTATGTTTTTTCTTTTGGACACTGTGGCCACAAATGCAGTCTTTTGGACTATGGGGAAAAAGGCTTTTCTACCGTGGCTCCCGGAGTTAGCCGTGGCTGTAAGCGGTTTACTACTAACTGCTGGGGTAGTGGCTCCGCCTCACCCCGTGGTGATCGACTCCCTGCAGCTGCGCAGCGCCGCCGTTCCCCTGCTTGGCTCTCTGAGTATCTGCCTCCCAGGATCTCATCGTTCTCTCAGTCTCTGATACTCTTCGTGTTCCAGCTCCAAACAGAGCCGCTGCCGCTGCTGCGTGTTCATCCTTCAGGTAATCCTTTATAAGCTAAAAGCTAATTACGAAGTGAATGCTACCAGTCGAACTTTGCATTAATTCCGCGATCTCACTGGTTTTGGCGCTGCTCCGTTCCGCTTCTCCTTCACGGTTACTTGCGCAACTTTACTTCGTTCCTCAGCAACAAAATCCATCCCATTGTTATTTATTGAAGATTTTACATTTCCAAAAACACGGGAATCTAATGTTTCGTTTCGTTTTGTACGTTTGGAAGCTCATTCCCTCTCACATAACCGGAAAAGTCAGAAAAATATGGTTTACTAATTTTATCATAACTCTGGTTTTATTTGGCTCATTAACACAATTTAAAAACTGGTGTGTAGTTTATAATCTGCACTTTAAGCTCGAGTTGGAAGTGAGACTGAGGGAGGCGGAGTCTGGCTGCTACATACCAGACATGTTAAAAAGATGCTATACAGCTACGGACCACTATGGTCTAACATATCGATACTCGCGGATGAAAAATCGATACATTCCGAGGGTGGAAAATATCGATAGGTATCGTAGAATCGATATAAATATACATCCCTACTCCGTGAGAACCGGCCACAGTACCGCACTCTGGCCGTGGAGGGCGCTGCAGTGAACTGATGTCTGTTTCCTAGCAACCATGGATCACATGGCTCACAAGGATCACATGAACCACAGTGCCATGGCAACACAGCACGTCCATCCCACCATCAGCACCACCACCGTGCACGACCACGGCGGGGGCGACAGCGGCCACGGCGGCCACGGCGGCCACAGCATGGTGAGTCAGGTCACCGCCGGGTTCGTGCTGGGGTCACCGCATAGGTCACATATATTCTTCTGGTTGCCTAGGCGATGACCTTCTACTTCGGCTACCAGAACGTGGAGCTGCTGTTCTCCCAGCTGGTCATCAACTCACCTGGAGGCAGGTATCCTTTCCACTCACCACCACTTCCTGTCACCACCACTAACCCCGCCCCCTCCTGTCGTCCAATCAGAGATGTTTGGGGCCTGTGTCGGAGTGTTCCTATTGGCCGTTCTCTACGAGGGCCTGAAGATCGGCAGGGAGATCCTGCTGCGCCGCAGCCAGGTGAACGTTCGCTACAACTCCATGCCTCTACCTGGAGCTGACGGCACCATGCTGATGGAGACGCACAAGACGGTGGGGTGAGAGAGACACACAGAGAGAGAGAGAGAGAGAGAGAGAGAGAG
>NW_006800564.1:174906-199095 GCF_000485575.1 Poecilia formosa | reverse complement strand
CATTCACCAGGTTAACTCCGCAGTTACTGAGCTGTGTGTTTATGGTTTGTGTATTATTTCTCTCATAATCTATCCTCACTTAGAATCACTTTATAAGCAGCAACGTCTCACAATAAAACATTTCATTTAATCTAATTCCTTCCTAGATCAGGCCTTTAATAAAGTAAACAGAGCGCTGCTGTGGGGACCACACCCTATGAGAGCCGAGGGACCCGGACCGAGGTGGCCGAGGTACCCGGGCCGAGGTGGCCGAGGCCCCGGGAAGCCTCGGAGGGTTCATCGGTCAGAAAGGCTCCAGAGAGCCGAGAGAGACACGGAGGGACCCGGAGCGGCAACACTTACCTCTGTTAACAAGTCAACATGTTATTTCCACCCTCCGCTCAAAATGGCGACTGACTTGAGGAAAGACATAGACATAATATAAGGAAAGAGATCAAAGTTAGTTTCAGTTCCTTTTTCACAGAAAGTCACGTGACTTGTATTTTCTTCAGCGTCCAGAATCAAAGTTTGATTCATTTGAATAAATATTAACAGTTCAGTTTGAGTTTACAAAGTGAAATAAAACTAGAATAAAGATAGACAACTTTCAGTATTTCTGTTTCGCTGTTATTGAAGAAGATTTGGAGCTGAGCAGCTTTTTGTTCTGCAGAAAACCAGCAGAATAAACGAGTTTAACAGGTTTTTGATTGTGGATTATGAGCGCTCCCTGCCCTCTGGTGGTGAACTATCGTAACTACAGATATTCCACTACATACTAACCAGGTCATTTGTTTAACTTAATTTGTTCTCATTTTCACCTTTCAGGTCAAATAAAATCAGCTTAAATTAATGTTGTTAAGGAGCCACTGCAGGGTTAATAAATGGAAAAGAAAATTAAGCTTACTTAGTTAAAAATCCTCACAAAAAGATTAACTGTCTGTGACCTTAAGAATCAAGGCCTGAAAAAAATATATAAACTATAAAAATGTGTGATTAAATCCAACCTGCTGAGATCAGAGCATTGAGCAGGATGTAAATACCTAATGTAAAAAAAATTAAATATAAAAGTTAAAGTTTAAAATGTTACTAGTTAATATTACTTATTTAACTGCAATCTGTTGTATAACTGAATTCATCTGTGAATAAATGTATTACATGTACAACAATATCATGGTGCAACTGCTAATGTTATTTAAATACTTTTATCTGCTTTAAATGACTAGGAACAGGAAAGTTATATGGTGGTGGTGGAAAACCTCGGCAGAATTTAATTTCATGCNCCATGTTTGCAGCCCACAGACCAAAACTAACTAGTCAGAACACCGGTGTTTTCATTGTATTACCGACCGCAGCAAAGTTGTTTTGCAAATTGGTTACTGGATATTCGCCCTCCGCGGAGTAAGAGACGTTCAGCTCAAGGTCGATCCGATTTATGAACGCCAATTTCGGCCAGTTGTTCTCTACCGATGCCTCCTGAAGCGCTCGGAGGTGCAGATACCGTAATTTTCCGAACACTCCTGTAAATAAATGCTTTGCCTTGTGACCAACTAATACAAAAACGTGGTAGTTCATGCTATTAAACGAGGCACACTATCCTCCATAGTCATACTTAATATTCAATATTTTAAATGATATTAAATGTTTTCTTCAATAGCTTCCAAATCGTGTCCCCCATTAACTCAAAATCTATGTGAAATCGTTCTACTAGACTGTATAAATCATAGACATCAATATTATATCGTATTAATGTCTATGAGGTGTACTTGCAAATTTCCCTGTTAATATGCAACGCATGCGCAGCACGGAGCACGTTTTCTTCTACTGTATTTTAATGGAGGTTGGCAACATGGCGCATTACCGCCCCCCGGCGGTTGGTAAATTTTACTCAAGTAAAAGTAAAACAGCAGCCACTCAATAAACTACTCGAGTAAGAGTAAAAGGTATTTGGTAAAAAATACTCAAGTGTTGAGTAGCTGATCAAAACATCAGTGGTTTTATATTTAAAAATGACATTATTGAATGGAGAAACTGTAAATTACATGGAAATTTTACATAATTCAGATAAATAACATAATTACAAAATAAAAGCAGGCAAAAAGAAAAAAAAATCATAATCTATTTCTTTCAGTATAAAGTTTATGAAATGTTATTATGTCTCTGTGTCTGGTAAATGTTTTATTAAAACATGCTTGATCTTAGTTCAGTGAAGTTTACCCACAGTGTGTAGAGATTCAATTTTACTCAAGTAAGAGTCAAGATACATCATTTCAATCTGTAGAGACTCACACAGAGAGAGAAACAGCAGTTAGATAATTTTATTGGACCGAAAATTTGGCGCTCGGACACCGGCGGAAGACGTGCGTGCTGAGAATCGCAGCGAGCTTGAATGATCGGCTCGAATGAAGCTCAGGTAGGTCTTCCCCCGGGCTCAGTCACTGGTGATGGAGCGGAGCTTGGAGAGAGGAGTCTTGAGGGGACCTGGAGGCTGCTGGTGGAAACGGGGAGGAGGTGGGTTGAAACACAGCTAAAGCGGGTGGATCCGTGTGCTTCGCCTTTTGAAGGAGCTCTTGCCAGTTGATTGGATCGAGGTAGAGAGGTGGTGTGTCCTGATTGGCTGGGGTGAAGGCGTGGTGATAGGTGATGCCGGAAGAGTCTTACAGGTTGAATTTTCGCCTAGGGCTTCATAATAAAATTACTTGAGTAAAAGTAAAAAGTACAGCGTAATAAAAGTACTCCAAAAACTACATTTTTTTTCAAAACGTTAGTCAAGTAAATGTGAGTAAATGTAACTGCCCACCTCAGTGTATTTCTAATTAAACTGTATATCTTACATTCTGTAAATAATTGGTTTGTTATGTTGTTAAAAATATGTGTAAAAAAGTATTTATTTTTCTTTTTTAGTATATATTTTTCATACACTAGAATTTACAGATAACATTATTTTTGTCTGTCAGAGGCAGTGGCGGAAAAAGTGGGTATGCAGCGCATGCAACGCATAGGGGCGCTGCACCAGAGGGGGCGTCAAAACCCCGTCTGCAGGGGGCAGCGCGCCGATGATGTGTTGGCATACGCTTCACCGCGCCCTTACGCTCCTTCACCTCGCACACATGTAAATGTAGCAAGTTTTACCTTTCACATGTCTTCGTCTCAGTGGGGGGCAGAAGGGGTTGAGCGAGCATATGTTTTCTACACTCCTTCACCCTGACGTACCTTCCTTCGGGAGGGGGGCGGTAGGTTATTGCACCTGAGTAACGTAGTTGCGACCCTGGTCAGAAGACATCATTGTAAAATATTAAATTGGGTGTTATGATCATTGGGTGTCTACTTTGTACTTTTACTTAAGTAGAATTATGCTTAAGCTGTATTTCAATACAGTTTTAGGTACTTTACCTACCTCTGACTACTTAGTATCAAGCATATTTAATCATATTTCTGAAATGATAACAAGAATGATGTGGCCAGTTTAGTTTTGTTGTGGAGTTTTTTGTTTGGGTTATGGTTTCGAGTTTCGATTAGCTGGTCAACAGCCTGTTTGAGACTGCATGCGACTTTCAATAAACCACTTTGTTTCCTCTGTTGTTTGTTTAACTTGCTCCTGTTTCTACCTGGTTATAACCGAGAAACTTAAAATATGATTAATTATTGATTTTTTTTTTCCAGGAGTATTGTCAAAGGTTTCTTTCATATCTGGTAAAATGGATTGACAAAATGTCAATCCATTTAGCTACTGTAATCCAACATGTCCATATACAATGACACAGAGAGGGAGGGTGAAAAGGTGAGATGGGGGTGTGGCAGAGTGGAGAGGAGGGTAGAGAAATAGACAACTACAGCTCAGACCAGAGCCAGCAGGAAACCAAGAAGCACATAACTCAGGTACGAATACCTTTAATTACAGTATTTACAAACACATAGGTGTTACTGTGTGTAAATATAATGTAAAAAATGTGACAATACATATATATTTTCTTTTATGTGTCTAACTGAAGTTGACCTGAATAGTAATTTTCAGGATTTAATTTTTTTTTGTTTGTGTAATTCCCAGTAAATAGCTTCATTGTTGAGTTTCTCTCCTGCACATTCTGAATAATCTCCTCAATTTTAAATGGTATCATATATGCTGCAGTCCCAACACCTGGATAAATTCACCTGGTAACTTAGCAACTAGAGACTCATTCAAAATTAAAAAGGGGTAACTTCAGACAACATAACTTTTCCAGTCTAGAGGTTTGACAGGGATTTGTTGTTGACAGGTAAACTGAAGTTTTTCTCACTCTGACCAACATATTTATCAATGTACTTTATTTCATTGTTCATAAAATGATTTTTTTTTCTTTTAATTGGAGCCCAAAATAATCAATAGACAGTAGGAGGTTGGATGTTTTCAAAGGTCCCTTTGTGTAACCGTGTGGCGGTAAACTGACACCTGCCTCTTTCAGCCGAGCAAAAGCCTTTTTGTTTTCCTCCAGCCTGTTAAAAGGCACCAAAATCCAGATTAGTAATATGCAAAAATATTAATACCCCTTATACTTTTTCACATTTTGTCATTGTACAAGTATTTTCTTTGTACTCTAGGTGATAGACCAACACAACATGGTGCATAACTGTGAACTGGAAGAAAAATATTTTGTTTTCAAACATATGGAAACCAAATAAGCTGGTCAGATTGATAGGATGTAAGCCAGTTTAAAATACTAACCTCCTTTTTTGGGAAACATAAAATAAAATTGGATTTATCCATGCAAAATCTGATTAAAACCCTCTATCCCTTAGTGTTGCAGTGATCAGTAGGTGGTCTGAATACCTCATTAACCTCCCAGAAACAGAACATTGGCAACCTGAGATGACATTAGTGTCCCCATGAGAAACTAAACCTTGCCCAGACAAGGTAAAGTTACAATGAAACCAAACCCATGTCCCAGTTTTAAAAACAGCCACACGTCCTTTTGAGGTTTATGTGATACACCTCAGTCAACAGGTAGGTCAGGTAGAGTTCCTGAAGAACTGAGAAAGTAATGTACAACACAACAAAGGGTGACTGTGTAGGTGAGGAGTTATGTTACTTAAACAGTCCTGTTAGCTACAAATGTTGATAAGGGTTTTCTATGTTATAGATATTTTAATGGTTTATTGGTATATAACCACACTAGTTTGGCTAAAATTACCTTAAAATAATTAAAACTGAACAAAACCAGAAAGAATAGTTAAAATGACAAAGACTCAGCCTATGTTGAGCTCCAAGGTGATCAAAGCAGAGCTACAGTTACGTCTACGTACAGTAACAATTAGAAGATGCCTATATGAATTCAAGCTTTTGGCAATAAGCCTCCTCAAAGTCCCATTGTTGGAAAGAAATGAATTGGGCTGAAGAGGAGGCCGCATACAGTTTGTCAGAAGATGGCCAAGCATTTAACTCAAATCATAGAATAGTTCAAATTCAATGAGGCATGGTGGCTCAGTCATTATGGTATAGAGATAGTCTATGTTTCAAAGGCATTTGTGTGTACAGACATAGAAACTACTTGGAGGAGTTTATGTTTTACTCCCTGCTATTAGTAAGAACAACTGTATTGCACTGTTTTAGTGTGCTGCATTTCTTTGTCTTCACAGACAAAAAACGGAGAGAAAGGTGAACCCCTTTAAAAGTGGCTTCTGAAATTTACCATTCACGATGTTAATGCGGTCTCACTCTGAGAGAAAAGCCCTCCCTGGCTTCTCAGCCTTACTGACACTCAGCACTCCAAAAGAGAGAGATGTGACCTTCTCATCTCCCGTGTACTTTACCCCACGGGACTCCATCTTTACACCACAATCTCCTACTTTATCGCCTCCTTGGGTGACAGAGGCACTTTCAACACTGGAGAAAGGAGAACAAGAACTTCAGATTCTAAGAGAGCAACAGCAAACCGAAGTGGAGGAGGTGAACCGTGAACTGGACAATGCGGTGATTGGAGCTCAGCGAGAAGAGCGACGCCTTCTTGAAAAGGTGGAGCAGGACTACAGGGAAGCCCAGCGACACCTTAGTCAAGTGAAGAGAGAAAACTCTGCAGCTGTGAGAGTTGTGCAGTCACTTGTTGATCAGCAAATTCGTAAAATTGCACAGTTGAAGGAACAGATTCAGAGATGGGGTTTTATGGCTGATGGATCAAACAAAAATCAGCTTCAAAGAGGTGTGATAGAGCTTACACAACCATGGGAAATCTCTCTAACCCTGAAAAGGGTCACTTTTCTTTCAAGCTCCCTGTATAAGACGTTAAATTTTGGGGAGATTGATATTCGTGAACAGGGTATGACCTACCACATTGGAGTCTGTGGTGGCCAGGGGCACAAATGTGCCTTGCACTCTGGTGATACAAATTTCTCAAACATAAATCCTCGTGAAATCCGAAAGGAACCCCAACCAAACAGAGGTGGGCAAAGGAGCAGTCCAGTGGAGAACATCAGGACAAAGAGTGGGAATTTTCGTGTTGTCCGGAAACTACATCTGTCAAGCTCCACAGAGAACGAGGATGAGCCTAAATCAACAAAGTCACCCGTTCAAAGACATCGTGAGGTATCAGAATCTTCACAGGATGAAGAGGTGGAATCTATCTGCTCAGACACACAAGGGCAAGATCTTTTTCTTGCTATTCCCTCTGTCTCCAGTCAAGCAGAATCAGAAGGTGATGAGTCTGATTGCAGACATAATGAAACAAAGAGACGCAACACAGTGAAAGGTAAAAGAAGGCAAAAAGCCCTTGTTATGGTCTCATGTGAAGAACTATCATGTCCTCTGGGAGAAAGTGATGACAAAAGAAGCACTGCGGCAACATTTTCAAAGGCTAGATGCAAGGGTTCAGTCTCCAGACACAATCTTGTAGAAGCTTCTACAAAACATCTTGCTCTTTCACAACAAAGCCTTTCAAAGAAGAACACCTTCAACGAAACAGCAGTGGACAGCGGAAGTCCTTCATCCCCAGTTGATAGTGAAGATTCCTGCCACAGATACACTGTAGATACTCTATGGGACGGATCTCTTAAGCAGGACCACTGCTGCTCAATCTCCACCACTGACCTTTCTAGAAAGGAACACCTTTTGATGAACGATGACAAGACTGAGTGCAAAAAACTAAGAAGAGTCAATAGAATGCGTCTCACCTCAGAACCTTCAGCATTTGAACAATGCCAAGGAAACTTCACAGAGTCTAACAAGAACATCACCACCCCTAAAAGACAATCAAGATCTCAAACTCGGGGTACGCATAGTTTAAGTGTAAACCGTGTTGGTAGATCTCTTTCCATGTCAGCCATCGATGGTGATAAAATAAATCAAGACAGGGACTTGATATTATGCAGCAAGGACAACAAAGACGAAGCTGAAATACCTTTTAGGGAATCGGAGGAAGGCATTGGTTTAGCTGCCTTGGACTCAGCTCATCTGGTCAAACAGTTTGGTAAACAAGGATCAGGCAGAACTGACTTCAATCTGCCAAGTGGTGTCCATGCAACTGCCAGAGGGCAGCTCTTTGTGGTGGATTGTGGTAATGCCCGAATCCAAGTGACAGATCTCCAGAAGAACATTGTGCAGCAAGTCTCTCCTTCAGGATCAGATAGGTCTTCCCGCATTTGCAACTATTTTGATGTGGCTGTAAATTCAAAAGGCCTCATTGCCCTGACCTGTGCCGCTGAACGGGCATTGTTGGTGTTCAGCCGCCATGGACGCCTTCTGCAAACATTTGGTGGCACTATGACTGGTTCCACAAATGAAGAGCTGGATGCTCCAAGAGGGGTCACTGTTACATGTCAAGATGAATTTATAGTTGCTGACATCAAGCGTGGCACCTTAACTGCTTTAAAGTTGGACCCCAAAACTGGGGCAAGGTTAGAACGTACAGTTGTAACCGGGTATCACCGACCTTATTTGGTAGCAGCCTGTCTCACCACTGGCCTTATGGCAGTGTCAGAAAGAGGCAATGAAACTGGTCGTGTTCCATGCATTCGAGTCCTGGAACCCGGCTGGAACACTATCAGAATCCTTGGGGTGTGCTCTGGCCTGGGTCCCGTCCTGACCTGCCCCTGGGGCCTTTGTATAGACCATGATGGGGACGTCTTAGTGGCAGACTGGGGGAAGCAACACCACCATGTACTCATCTACCCATCGAAAGGTGTGGGCTGGCCTCTTGTGACAGACAACCTCAATAGCCCACGGGGGCTGGCGCTTCTCCCTGACGGCCATATGGTTGTATCAGACAGCATGAATCACTGCATTAAGATCTATCGCTACAAATGAACTGCAGAAGGTGGACATTTTTTAAAAATATATGTCACACAGACTGGTGATGATGGTTAAATCTGTGGGCTGCTGAATTTGTCTCTTCATTATTTGGTTGTTCAACCAACAAAATGTCTCCCAAAAACCTTGCATGTACCAGAAAGGAGGACATTAAATACCAGTGTTGACAACTGTAGGTTTAAAGTTGAGCTCTCTGAATATTTCTTTAAAACATACTTTACTCCAAGGAAACTAACCAGATTTAGAATGTGAAGTACCAGACTGGTTTGTTTACAAAAGAACAATGGTTTCTTATTTTAAGTTGAATTAATGCTCTAATGGTAATCCTTTTTGATTAAGCTGTAAACATTACAACAGGGTACAAGCAATACTAAAGGAATGCATCTTTCTCTTTTTTTTCTTAAGATTAACTATAAAGTAAAGATGATTTTTATGTAGTTTCAATTTTAATGTAAAGTAATAAACATTATTAAAATGGTTTTAAGCGTCTGTGTTTGTTAATTATTTTGATAATCAGACTATAAAGTCATTTTACTGACATCTCCTATTAGCTTCTTCATGTCCCAAATCTTGACTTGACCAGTGTGGAAAAAGTCTGTAAAATATTAACTAAGCTGATCAGTTAGTTTCTTTGCCAGTTGCATGAAATTGTCACTAGAATACATTACTACATGTATTCTCAAAAACTTGCAAAAGAACATGAGAACAATAATGCCTGACCGTAAAAATCTAATTATGCAACAACAAAACTTCCACCTCTGTATCTGTGCAAGCAAACACACAATGCAAGCTAAGAGTTTCCTAACTGGTCCACACACACCCACACACACACATCCATTATAAAAGCACAGGCTCACCTCTTGCTCAGTTACACTTCCCAGCTCTGTTCCAGCGTGAGGAGCCACATCTGAGGACATCAGCACAGCAAACATGGAGCCGGTGATCACCAGAACCCTGATTCTGCTGGTGCTGGTCACCATTTCCACCACAGCGCCGCTGTAAGTACTGATACATCCCACTGGTTGGTACCACTGTTGAAATTACAGTCGTAAAGGTAATCTAATATTTTAAAGCTTAAACGTAACATGAGGTGAGTTTTTTATGTTTGTTTTCTTCAAATGTCATGACAAATCCAAGACATGCTCTTATTTATTTTTATAAATATACTAAATTTCTCAATTGGGAAGAAGAAACATCAATTTGTTATGCAACTCTGTTTGATGGTTCACAAAGTTCAGCAGCCGGATCAATAAAATAAGCTGGTCTCATTGATCGGCTGCTGACTCATCGTTTAGTAACGTTGTGTAATGTTGGACTGGAGAACAAAATGTAATTTCATTTCTGTCGTTCACAGACAAGACGCCGCAGTAGAAGGTGAGTCCTTCTGGTCTTAGTTAACAGTATTTCACATTTTATCACTCTACCACCAAATACTTCAATGTATTTCTTTGGCGTAAGTTACTCCAGGCGGATGAAATACGGATGAAGTACAAAATTAACTCAGAAAGGCTGAATACTATCACCTCACTTTTGGGATTATTATCTGTAAAAATGTTTATTTTGTGGTGGTTCATCACGGTAAATCCAAAGGAAATACATTGAGGTATTTTTGGCTGAAATGTTACAAATTTAAAATGCCAGTATTGTCTGTAATCCAGATGGAGGCACAAGCCCTGCTGCTCCAGACAGATGTGCTGGTGTTGAGTTCGACGCCATCACTCCTAATGAAAAAGGAAACACTTTCTTCTTCAAAGGTGTGGGAAACTTCTAAACCCAAAAATCTGCATTTTAATGTTGTTTTTACCCTGTAATTTATGTCAAAATGTTTTTCTTCTCAGGCAATCACGTGTGGAATGGCTTCACTGGTCCAGCTCAGCTCTCCAGTTTGCACTTTAAGGAACTGAATGGTCCCATCAACGCCGCTTTCCGCATGCACAACACCGAAAACCCAGACGACCACGATCACATCTACCTTTTCCAGGTAACAATAAATTAATCTGTGACGGAACAATAGGGACGTGTGATGTGGTGTCTTATAACGAGCTCTGACTTGACCTCCAGGATGACAAAGTGTACAGTTACTTCAACCAAACTCTGGAGGAAGGGTATCCAAAACAAATCCAGGAGGATTTTCCTGGAGTTCCAACTCACCTGGACGCTGCAGTGGAGTGTCCCAAAGGAGAGTGCATGGCTGATTCGGTTCTGTTCTTTAAAGGTTTGTTGGCCTAAAATATTTATCTCACGAAGACAATCTGAAGTTATGAAAATAATAGAGAGAAAAACAAAAGTTTAAGAAAAACAAAAGTTTATTAGGGACATTGTAGATAGAAAATAAAAGGAGTAAATTTCTGCCAAAAACCGCAGAAATCTTTAGAGTAATTTTAGACATTTTCTAGGAAAAACAAAGAACATTTCTGAGTATGAAAAGCAAAATTTTGCAAGAAAAAATTAAGAAATTTTTAGATTAATTTCAGAAATTTTCTACTTAAAAATATGGATTACTGAGTTTGAAAAATCATAAATTTGGTAAAAAAAAAAAAAATAAAATAAAAATAAATAAATAAATCAGAAAATTTTAGATTCATTTCAGAAATTTACTAGAAAATACTTGGAAATTTTTCAGTTTCAGTTTCTCAGTAGAAAATGTTTTATTATTGGACATTTTTGAAGTTTCAGACGTCTAAAATTTTCTACTTTTTATTTAGAAACTTTCTGAGAATTATCTAAAAAAAATTCTGAGTCCTCTTCTCACAAATTTTTGACTTTTGGAGCTCAGAAATGTCCTTGTTTTTGCTAGAAAATTTCTGAATTTTTTTGTCAGAAATTTGCTCCTTTTTCCCATCTACAATTGCTCTAAATACGTTGTTGTACAGAAAACTGTTGATTAAAAAAGTTAAAAATCTGCCCCCACAGGCCAGGATGTGCATGTTTATGATATTGCCACAAAAGCAGTGAAGACCAAGACATGGTCCCACCTGCCGTCCTGCACGTCGGCTTTCCGCTGGCTTGAGCACTACTACTGTTTCCACGGACAGAACTTCACCCGCTTCCACCCCGTCTCAGGAGAGGTGACCGGCGCCTACCCCAAGGACGCCCGGCATTACTTCATGACCTGCCCCAACTTTGGTCAGTTCTTTAAGGATTAATGTCACCACTTTCATTGTTTGGTGAAAGGAATAACAGTGGATTTTATGGCTTTGTTTGTTCTTGATTTCGTGTATGACTGCAGGACACGGAGGAGATCGGAAACCCCTTAAATGCAGCGACGTCAAACTGAACGCAGCCACCACAGACGATGGAGGCAGGACCTATTTCTTTGCAGGTAACACAAGAATGGCACTGAAAGCTAAAGATTCATAGTATAACAATGCAAAATATTACATGCATGTCATATGAAACAAAACGATAGAAGCAGAAGAAGTGTAGATCAGAAAGTCTTAAACTTAGCACTTTATCTTGTCTTGCCCAAAAAATGTCTTGTTATAAGTGAATTAATCTGCCAATGGAACTGGTACTTTTGTTAATCAATATTAAGGAATCATTGACTTAAAACAAGCTGTATATCTTGCTGAAAAGTCACCCGTAAGTTAGTTTTCTCTTATTTCAAGGGTACTAAGATATTTGCACTAGAAACTAGACCAAAAACACTTGGTAAGATTTAGTGTTTTTGCTGAAATAAAAGTGTTGAATCTCTCTAGGTCCGATCTACATGCGTGTTGACACACACCGTGACGGATTTCATGCCTTCCCAATAACCAGAGCCTGGAGGGAGGTGAACGATGGAGTTGATGCCGTTTTCTCTTATGACAGCAAAATATACTTGATTAAGGTAGCTTCATCCTCTAGATTCTTTAATGAATTCAAAATGGGTAAAATATGAAATAAATGGCGCTTATTTCTCCAAACATTTGCAGGGCGATCAGGTTTACATCTACAAAGCAGACGCTCACTTCACCTTGATCGAAGGCTACCCTAAAACTGTCAAGGAGGAGCTGGGCATTGAGGGAACTGTGGATGCCGCGTTTGTATGCCCAAATGAAAACATTGCTCACATAATTCAAGGTAAGATGTCTAAATATTTATTTCTAATGACATGTTTTGAATTATGATGAGACAGAAGACTCAGGGATTAATTAATATCTCAACAAACATCCTCCAACAGGGAACAGCATGCGTGATGTTGACCTCACCGCCACACCCAGGGTTATTAGCCAAAACTTTCCATTGCCGTTGTCTGACATAGACGCCGGTCTGTGCGGTGATGACGGGATAAGGCTATTTAAAGGCTCGCAGTTTTACTACTATGAAAGCCCCAGGATACTGGCGATGGGCAGGATCGCGCCAGTGGCCTCGGACATCACCTCAGCGCTGATGGGATGTGAGGATTAGGGAGGAGAGAGGAGATATCTCTGAGAAATGGCAAAGAAATGATCTCTAACTCAAACATAACTACCTAGACAATTTATCATCTGCAACTTTGGACAAGCCTTGTGTCATGCAGTCAAGTTTGTATTTTGTTTGGAGAATAAAAAGCAAAAAGAAAACCACTTTAGTCTGTTCTTTTTGTTATCAATGCACAGTTTGTCCACTAGAGGACCCACTGTCCACGTCACGCAGGCTGGGAAAGCATTTCAATATTTCCCAGGTTTGGAAAAAGACCATTGAGAATTAAATACATTTGTGGTTCTCCAGAAAAGTCATTCTATAATGACTATGATACAATGATATCTTAATTTAGACAGCATGGAAAAAACTGTTCAAACGTCCAGCTGGTGCATGCGTCCAGTGTTTAGAGGACTATCACAAAGCTTAAATACTAAATGTAGAGTTTAGACCCAACAGATATAAATTTTCATTATTTTAAGGCATAAATAAATCACTTCAAAAACCTTTACAAGGAGATTGTAGTTAAGCTTCTGTTGAAGTGAGGATAAATGTTGGCCCTGCTCTTCCCCCACTAAACAGACCTGAAATATCTGCATTTATTTTTGATAATACCAAATAACATTGGTAAAAACTGGCTCACTATTTCGACTTACAGGGTTTTACAAACTGCCTGTGTCCATATTGGAGCATATGGACCCATACTCTTCAGTATGGGTCAGGGAAGCTATAATCGGCATTCAAGGCCTTTTCACGCCCTGGAGAGGTCTTTGTTCACTCAAAATCCCTGGGACATAAAGGAAGCGCTGGCCTCAGCACAGATTCAGAGTCCAGACAGTGAGGACTCACATGAAAACGAGTCCCAAATGGCAGACATTACAAACTATTATCATTATAAACCCAGAAATATTATATATTACAACCAGTTAGAAGTTGATATGTCACTTAGCTTAATTACTTTATATTTAATTATCAACAATTTGCATACATGTCAACCTATTGAATATTTGTTAATTTGAATCATGCTTTAGCAGTTAAATACTGTTGATTTTTATTTGTCCAATTGTTGACTTACTATAATTAACACATTCTGGACCGTTCTTATCGGCTATAGACTAAATTAATTTTATTTGTTAGAAACCACAAACCTTTAATGTACTGGTTAAAAGTTTCTAAAAATAGATTTAGCATTGGGTGCTACACATTTTCAACAACGGAGAAGTTAAAATAGCATCGGTTCCACTCTAGCTAGCTGTTAGCTTTAGCCTAGCTGTTAGCTTCTTCGATCTTTATGGATAAAGAGAATAGCTAGCCACGGCGGAAACTACTGATATTCAGAGTTATTTAAAGCAGAAGAGAAACCGACATAAAAGTTAGGAGACGTTAGCGTCTTACCTGAAGGAAACAACTTTTGTTAGCATCTTTATCAAGGATAAACCCAGTTTAGATGATGGTGTTAGATAAAATTAAATGCTGGTCTAAATGGGACCAAGATGAAAACCAACTTCTACCATTTTGAAACAACTCCAATCTCAAAGTTTATACTAAACAGTTTAATGGCCTTTAAGTTTAAGTTTGCAAAGTAAACTCACTGATTATTGAGAGGAAATAATTCCTGCCATAGATTCACTGTAATTAGCGATTCAATGCAAACGTGATGACAGTTTAAAGGTTCATAAAACAGTGTTGTCATTAACATCTATGATGTTTTTATGCTAGAGTTAGTGTAGCAAAACCTTCAAACAGTCTGGCTATGAATTTATCTTATTCCAGAATATTAATGTTCAACTATATTTTGCTAAATTTAATCTTACTATATTTCTGTGCTCAATGTTATTAGTTTTTATAATATGGAATTTTGAAAATTATCATAAATAACATTTTGAGTGGGGTAGTTTTATTCTATTTATTTAAAAATAAAGCAGCAAAACAAAAAACAAACAATAGCTACAGTACAAAAAATTTATTCAGAAAAAGCTCTGTCAGTATTTGAGGTAAATGAACATTTACATCAACATGATTGCTAAGAAAATGTTCAGTCGAAAAGCACTTTGCTTTAAAAGACAAGGCACGTTTCAATCTGGTTGTTAACGAGTGATGTTTCTTGAAAACAAGCAAGACAACCTACAAGTCAGAGAACTAAAGCATTTTCCAAATCTTTTTATCTGAATATGGTTAAAGGCACATCTACAGTTTAAGAGCTAAAGGTTAGAGGAAATATCAGCCACTGTGGTTTCATATATTGTCCATTCCCGAAATTATTATTTTTCAATTACCATAAATAAACAACTCAACATAGAAAACTCCATCTATTCTATTTTCAGAACTTTATAGCTATTTAAATCTTAATTTACATAATATTACAGGTTAAAATGGAACATTTCACCAAAAGAAATAAGCAAAATAAACTTTGCACACATAATAATTACAACTCCTTTAACACTTGTTTTTTGCTATTGTTTTTTTTTTCTTTTTAGAAAATAACTAAAATATTTTCATTCTTTGGTGAAACTCAGAATTGCACCAGAGATGAGCTTTTCCAAAATATAGTTGCCATACATCAAAGCACAATTTGTCATTATATATTTACATATTTATAAACTTTATATAGTTTAACCCTGATGTAACTGCATAGATTTTATTTTATAGACATTAAAAACAAAATTAAAGCACCTGAACAGACACGCCCATACACATGCACAGCCTGAATGACTTTGTCTCAGGGTGGGATTATAATCCCTCTCTTCATTGAAACTGCAGGCTGCATAATAGCAAAACATAAATACAAAAAAGACCAAAAGACTGATATTCTCTGTCATCAAGAAAAAAATAGAAATAAAAGTGCAAACCTCTTCTTTTATATCATTTAAAAAGTATTGCTGCTCCCAAGATCCAAAGCTTGCTAGTTAGCTCAGTTAATTCTCAGCATTAGGAACATAATGCACTTGAGTTTGTGCTAGTCCTGTGTTTACTTAGGACATCTGTTAGCATATTTAGAGGCATATAATGTCATTTCAGCAGCATCAAATTATATTTGACAAATAAGATTGGTGTTTGACTATTAACACCTAAAACTATCTCTTGGCTAGCTTATCTTAAATGCTGAAAGCCATGAATAAGCTTATATGAATAAGTTATAGCTAACTTTTAAAGCAATGCATAATAAGAGGAGAAGAACATGAACTGGGTTGATATCTAACAGAAGAGTTAGATTTAAAGATCAACACATTTAACATGTTTTGTTATTAACTACAAAACTAGAATCATGCTAACTTAGCTTAGCATAAATGCTAAAAATGGGTTAAATAAGCTGGCTGGGATATTGTTAAATATCAAAACAGTATTTAGAGATCCAAGTGATTGAAACAATCCTTCTGAGAGTTAGATTGAAAGGCCAATACATTTGGTTATTGATTACAAAAAGAGACTAGAGACTAGCTTAGCCTAACATAAATGCTAAATGTAGGTATAAGGTTGTTCACTAGTTAACACAACCAGGATGTAAAGTAGTTGAGTTAATCTCTAAGTGGAATTTAGACTGAAATATCAACCCAATTTGCATGCTTAGCTATTTTCTACAAAAATAAATAGACACATGGCCAACTTATCTTAGCATGAATGCTAAGAATGGTAATCGAGTTGAATCATATGAAACTGGAGTTTGCTGCTCATAATTATTTAATGTGGTACAGTGTATTGAGATATCTACTGGCAGTAAAGCAGAGATGCTCAATCCTACTAACTGTGAAACCATCTAATGAAAATTTAACAACTATTATTCAAGTATATGCTATGCTAGTTAGCACCATATCTCTATAGTATTACATAGACACCAGAACAGTATTAAAGCTCCAATCTTACTCTCATCTCTTGTGTTTCTTTCATGATACCCCTTGCTTCTTGATATGAACTAGTCTTAAATTGTGGCACATACTGTGGTTTGGTTTTATGGGCATACGGGTAAAAGAAAAGCACATGTGCATAATTTTATAAATGTGACTGTCTACATTTTAGCTATACAGAAAGATCATCAGGGCGAGCTCGAGCACCACAGGTCTTGTTTACCATACTGGGACTCCTTAAATCTGTCCCGACAGCAGAGGGAGGCTGATGCATCTCCGCCCTGGTTATCACTGTGAAATCATCACGTGGTTCTATGCTAGGTGATGTGGTGACAGTGTCTTCTGGATCCACTGCTGTCTCCTCCGGCGCGAGCAGAGAGAGAGGTGTATTTCGAGGAAGAGTTGGAAATGTGGAGCGTTGCTTCTCTTCCAGACATGTCGTCTCCTCCTGAGAGGAGGAGGAGGAGGAGGAGGTAGAGGGCAATGGAGATGGAAGAGGATATGTGGGGGAATTTTCCTCATTGAGATTCTGAAGCTCCAAAACCATGTTTCTATAATTCTGCTGCATTTCTGCAAGGTGTCCACGGTCGTCTTCACTCTCACCATAGACAGAAGCAGGCAGCGACTCCATCAGGAAGTTCTCTTGGTGGCTAGCAGCACTGCCCACATTAAGTCCTTCAGACACTGGTATTGTAGCCATGTTAGTGTTTAAGGAGATCACTGTGTGGGAGGTTCCGGTTGGACTGTAAGTACCTCCTCTCATTGCTTCACCTCTCACCACACACACATTAGAAGACACTGGCAAACACTGGAGCCCTGTTGGAGAGGTCTGTTCAGGAATCGTCTCTGCGTCTCCAGGCTCATTAACGCCTATCAGTGACAGACTGTCAGGAGCAAAATCCTTCGTGACCCCGTGCTTAACTTTCTTCCAGCCCAGGTGGTAGATCTCAAGTAGGTTGAGGACCAAGGAGACACATGCTACCACTAGCATGAAAATGATGAAGATGGTCTTTTCAGTAGGCCTAATACGACAAACAAAAATATAGGAAAAGAAAGAAAAACAAGAAAAAGTAGACTTTGTTCAATTGGAGAGCAACATTGTCAGCTCCTGCAGTTGTCTTTGCACTGCACAATGTCAAACAAACCAAATCCTTTGAGAAACCTGTTCTCCTCCTCGCCTGTGGTGGCGCTGAGAACCATGTCCTCAGATTTAGTGGAGCTGGTTCACACTTGGCTTTGAACTGCTCCATTACATACTGGGGGTCATGCACTGAGTCCCCACAAAACAACATCATTTGCAAAAACAAACTATGAGACCCCTAGCTTCTTGAACACCCTCCTGTCCAAGACTACACATTGAGATCCTGTCCAGGTACACCACAAAAAGGAAACGCGACAAGAGAAGACCCCTGGTGAAACTTAACACACAGTGGAAACAAGCTAGACTTTGTATTTTAAATGTAGACACAACTCTTGATTTTTTTAATTGTCCAATCAAGGGTAACCCTTAAAAGCATCTCTCACCCAATACTTCCCCTATTTCTGAACACTCGCATGTACTGCACAACCTAACTCCAATGATCTCCTCAGCAGATCTGCAAGGGTAAAAATCTGGTCCGTTATTCCAAAGCAATGCCCCTATCAAATTTAAGGTTTTACAATCAGTCAATTGTCCTTTTCAACAGCCTAGAGGAAGCTTTCTTAAGGAAGCTCTCCATGTTGTTGGACCAGTTGGCATTATAGAAAATTGGGACCACAATCCTGGGTGCCACTCCCCAGCTGTTACCATGTCCTTCTGGTGGCATTGAAAAGTTGTTTCAACTATGACAGGAACCTGATAACCGTGACCCTGACCCAGAGTACATCTGGACAGAGGACATTGTGACTGGATTAAGAAGATCCTCAAACTCTTCTATCCACTGCAGTTATGATATATGGTGAATATATATGTACTTGGTAATCTTAATTGGCATAAAATAGGAAAACCTGAATCTGATTTACTGTAAGACAGTGAGAAAAAGGTTATGTGTCTTCAGATGTATATAGAAACCAAAAATATAAAACTTTCTAACCTGGAGATGAAGCAGTCCACAGTGTTGGGGCAGGGCCAGCGGCCACATTTATAAAGTGGCCTCAGGTGGAAGCCATAGAGAAAGTATTGCCCCAAGATGAAGCCCACCTCGAACAGAGTCTTGAAGATGATGTTGAAGATATATGTCCTCAATAAAGCTCCGCGGATACGGATCTTCCCATGTTCATCCCGTATTGGCGGTTTCTCCTTTCTACCACCTCCTGCTCCTCCGTCACCGACTCCATTGTGATAGAAAGGATCGTGGTCCTCCTGATGTCGTCCAGATTTTCGGAGGTCTTCTTCCCTCTCTCTTCTCTTCTCTTCCATGCGCACAATGTGCAGCACATGGCCAAGATAGATGAGAGTGGGCGTAGAAACAAAGATGATCTGCAGCACCCAAAAACGGATATGGGAGATGGGGAAGGCCTCATCATAGCAGACATTCTCACAACCTGGCTGCTGGGTGTTACAGGTGAAGTCAGACTGTTCATCACCCCAAACTTCTTCAGCGGCTGCGCCAAGAACCAAGATACGGAAAATGAATAGGACAGTAAGCCAAACCTGAAAAGGGAAGATGAAACAATTACAAAACACCGGTTAGCTAAAGATTTCTGAGGCACTTCTGCCTTGGGAATGACATTTTGTCATTCATGAAGCGTGTCTCCTTTTTTGGAGTTAGAGATCTACTTATCATGGCCACATTAGGAAATGGCAAAGAAAAATAAAAGATGTGAATTAGGGATGTTAATGCATAGTTACCTTTCCAATCACAGTGGAGTGTTCTTGAGCATTCTCCAACAGACGCCCTAGAAAGCTCCAGTCACCCATTCTTCCCTTGATTTTTTACCCTGGAAGACGATAAAAAACTGATGATCATCACTACAAGTACTCGCAATAAGCTACAAGAAGGCTGCACAACACCTTTTGGCCAAAATAACCAACTAGAATTCTCCAGGTCTTTAAGCCAGAGGATATATTTCTGTGTCTTTTCTGCATCTATTTGACCTATTCTCTTTGCACTACTGTGACACTAAAGTATTTATCATGATTATCAGCATGTTGAAACAGTATTTTTGCTTGAAATGCCCCTCCATGACTGTTTGTGTGGACTGACTGGTGAGAGGACAATGTGGGAATGAGTGGATGACAGGTTGTCCCTGTTGAATGCTGGACTCATCACATCCCAGAAATGCTGAGGGGAGCAAATGTTTTCCTGGGATTTACTGATATGAATGAAAACAAACTTACAAGTAATGTAAGTGAAATGACTGCATGACCTCATTTAGTCCTATTTTTACATGTTAAAATGGCCCAGTCAAAGTACAGAGGACTTTGGGCGGAGAGTCTCTGACCTTTAGTCATGAAGGAAAGGAGAATGGAAAAAATACCTAAAAGTTACTCATGGTGAAAGCGTTATGCAAACATCAGTTTTCTGTGACTAAAGTCAGTCAGATCAAAGCTACTGAAGCTAACCAGGAACATACACTGTAAAAACACTAAATATTACCAAGTATTTTTGGTCTCGTTTCTGATACCAATATCTTATTACACTTGAAACAAGACAAAACTAATTTAGAAGGAACTTTTCAGCAAGAAATAGGAGCTTATATGAAGTCAATAAATCCTGATTATTGATTAAAAAATACTAGCTTCACTGGCACTGCACCGTTACCTAGCAATCCCCGGTCGTCACCTAGCAAGCGGTGGTTGTCACCTAGCAACCCAGTTCTAGTTCCGTATGGAAAAATGTCTTTTATCTGCCAGTGGAAACAGTACTTTTTATCAATATTAATAAGGAATTGTTGACTCCAATTAAGCTCCTGTAAAGTTACTTGTAAGTTGGTTTTGTCAAAGTGTACTAAAATATTTGCACTATAGAAACTCGACCAAACACTCTTGCCTGGGCCACCAGTCTGACAGCAGAGTGTGTAGATGTACATTATGTGTTGACGTGATGAAATACCACGGGTCAGGACAGACAATAGAGAAGCTGCCAGATGGATATTGTCCAGGCTGGTGCATGCTTTTGATGGATCAGGGCTCTTTGTCCTCAAACGTCCCAAACAGTTAACTCTTAGATCACCGACCGAAACCCAAAGTACTCACCATGAAAGCTGCAGCTGCCACTTATCAGACAATTAGCTTCTTACTGTATGTATTCACACACTGCAGTTTGATGAAATCAAGGGATTAAATCTATATACAGACTCAACAGATTATAGTAGTATACAAATATACAAGTAAAGTAAACAAAAACAATGTATAGATCTCGCACTTTTGGCCAAAAACATGCACTTTGCAAACACAAAAATGCATAATTAGTATCTAGGAAAGAAAAGATTTAAAGAAATTTAAAAAGTACATATGTTGGCGTTCCCACAGCATTAAGCTGCCACAGCTTTACCAATCAGGAAATAATAAGTCACACAAAAGAGAGGAGAAATCTGTGCTAAGGAAAAGCTTGTGATAACAAGCAATAAATCAATTAATCACATGATAAATTAAAACAAGTTGAATAATTTCGATTTGCATGATTTATTGTTTATTTTTCAATCAGAAACTGGATGATAAAAGTCTTTTTTGAAAGACCATTTTGTTTACAGAGACTTAATAATTAATTTTATTTGCTATTTCTATTGTTTTGTTAGTTTATTTTGCATTTTTAAAAATGTATTCCAGTTCCAGAGGCAAATGTTTATTACAATTTAAAGTGTATTGACCTTTGCATGTGTTCTTGCATT
This sequence comes from Poecilia formosa, assembly GCF_000485575.1. Classification (NCBI taxonomy): domain Eukaryota; kingdom Metazoa; phylum Chordata; class Actinopteri; order Cyprinodontiformes; family Poeciliidae; genus Poecilia; species Poecilia formosa. The sequence continues at coordinate 177,807 of NW_006800564.1, read as the reverse complement.
GTTATGCAATTAACATTATATTATTTGAAAATAGTGTCAAAAATTACAATAACATCATTTATTGCAATAACTTCTGGGACAATTTATTGTCCAGTAAATTTGTTATTGTGATTTTTTTTTTGGTCTGTTAAAAGTTTGCAGACGCAGTTTAACAAAAAGAAAAACTTCCAGTCAAGTTTTCAAGGCAAAACATAACATTTTACTTGATTATTTCCTATTAATTAATTGAAACCAAATGAATAACTCTGCGCTATTAAGTATGAGAAGCTTCCTGTTTCCAAAAGGAAATGAACGCAGCATGAGAGGATTAGATAATCCAGCAGGAGGAAGGATGATAATCCCTCCTCTTCCCTCCCACTTCAGACTACCATCACTCCAGCATCCGCCGGCTTACCGCTCCCTCCCGGCGGCGGGCTTCTCCTCTCTTCCCGTCCCTTCTTCCTCTTCGTTTTTCTTCGTTATTTTAGTCCCACGGGCACGAGTGGGCTCGAAACACGAGGAGAGGGAGAGAGAAAGATGGAGATGGAGAAGTTTTCTTTTTTTTTTTTTTTTTTCCTTTTGGAAGACACGCGGAACTACTTTTGGTGTTTCGAAAATTAAAAAATAAAAAAGTTGGGTGCGTGTGGAAGCCGTCCCGCGAAGCGCAGCGGCTGCGTCCCGCGTGGCCAAGGCCCTCCGCCACTGTTGCACACTTTGGTGTCCCCGTGCCTGGGGCGCACGAGGGGGGCGGCGGGTGGTCGGTGCTTGCGCGCGCGCATTAATGTTGAAGAGGCCACTCAGACGTCACGTTCCTCCAAAACCAACAAGCGCGAGAAAAGAACGAATAAAATGAGCATTGAGGCAAGGCCGACCAAAGCCTTTTTGGGGCAGTGGGCAAATTTTCATTTAGGGCCCCCCTCACCAGTATGTAAATACCCAGAGTTGGGTTGTAACTAGTTACATTTACTCAGTTGTATTTACTTGAATAATGTTTCTGAAAAGATTTACTCTTAGGAGTATTTTTACTTTGCTGTACTTTTTACATTTACTTGAGTAATTTTATTATGAAGTATTTCTACTCTAACTGGAGTAAAATTTATGGATTGGAGAACAAATGTGTTTCAAGTAAAAATTCACCAGACAGACTCACACCAGCAGTTTTTGTTAAAGTTTCATAAGCTTTTTATTTAAAGAAACAGTTTTCTTTTGCCTGATTTTGTTTTGTTATTTTTTGCTTCTTTCATGAATTATTGTCATTTGGTTCTTAAAACACCAAAATTCCCACTTAACTATATTTTGGTCCTTCTGATTATATAATTTTTAAATATTCAATGATTGATAATTTGATCAGTTACTCAGTACTTTAGTATACTTTTTACCAAATACGTTTTTACTCTTCAGTAATTTCTTGGATGGCTGTTTTTTACTTTTACATGAGTAAAAATATGTTGACGTAATGTTACTCTTACTTGAGTACAATTTTTGGGTAGTCTGGCCACTCCGGTCAGCACCAGATGTGTCATCATTCCTACTCAACGTGTGTAATATACCTGCTATCATTAGTGTCATTTGTAATTAGCTTACATAATGACACAATGGTACTAATTTTAACTTACACAAGAAGTAAACAAGGAAAAAATTAGATTTTGAAAGGCAGAGAGATGTAAGTGTGCCATATTATTTAACTATTTTAAAATAACATCAACTGATAAACACTAAATTTACAGTAAACAATTTGACATAATACCAACATTTTAAGATCCAGCCCAACTGGTTATGCAAAAAGATTTAGTTGTCAGGATTCTGACAATCTGACAGTCTGCCCCAGTGCAGTTTTATTGTTGCCCAGTAGATGGCCCAAAGGCTCCACAATGGTATAAAAACAATTGGCATTCAAGATGTGCATAAAAATTCATTGTTGACATCCGTCACCATTTCTGGGGTCACAGAAGTGATTTATCTGCAATTAAAACTGCTCTTAAAAGTCTTTGCTATGTGATGCATCTTCATCCTAGAGCAGATGGTTTGTTCAGACCCAAATCTGTCTCTTGAATTGCAGATTTCGCCCTCTGCCCTCAAAGTTTCATTGAAAGCAAGGTGTTTTCAGTGGTTAGCTGAAAAATCAAAGACACAGAAAGGTAATGTGAAACTGCAAACCTATTAAATCAAATTAATCTCCTGGTCGTCTGATGAACACTTCTACCTGTTGAGAGCCTTGGCGACCAAATATGCAAGTTCAGCCAAATTAAGGACCATGCAGATAGAAGAGGCAGTAGCCATGAAAATGGTGAAGATGGTTTTCTCCGTGGGCCGTGAGACAAAGCAGTCCACCAGGTTGGGGCATGGCCACTGATCGCACTGCACAAGGCGTGGCATCTGGAAACCGTCGTACACAACGTACAGGGCGTACCTGGCGATACAAGTACATACAGTGTGTGTTCTCACACCAAACCAGTCTGATTATGGACAGAGGGAAAAGTTGAATCCCATGTCTTACATGAATCCACCTTCAAACATCATCTTAAACACCAGGCTGCAGAGGTATGTCCACCAGAGGGCGCCAGCTATTGGGAGTCTCCTCTTTTTTAGCGTCTCCAGCTCTTCTTCTTGCCCCTTATTGTTGAGTACGCTCGCCCGTCCAGAACTCTGACGCACAGTAATGGCCGCCCATGGGAAAAATAAACATACAATACCTTCTGAGATTAACGCAGACGTGAAGAGATGAGTGTGAAAAATGCAGCAGCATAAAATCACATAAAACTTAGGCAAAGTTCAGTGCCTTGTTTCCCATTTAGCTATAGTACAAAAACTTCCAGTTATTTCTTTGGGTTAGCCAGGCGTGATCTTGATGGTGTACTGCATAACCAAATTTGGTTATGACTTCCTTTATATTTTTACTTAAAATGCCCTGGCATGATTTCT
>NW_006800564.1:164751-173946 GCF_000485575.1 Poecilia formosa | reverse complement strand
TATATATATATATATATATATATATATGTGTCAAGGACACTAGTATGATATATGTGCATCATTTAGATTTGAAAACAAACGAAATTCATCAAATTTTCTCTAATTTCAATACGCAATTCTCATGTGACGTCACGTAACACTTCCGTGAACTTTGTCTTGACAGGGAGTTGCTATGGAGTTGCTATGAGAACAATAAACAAGCTACAAGCTTAGAACTGGCTCTCGTTTCATTCCTATATAACTTATAAACAATAAAACAATATAAGTATAACTATTGGTCGATCACAGTTTTTGATTTCTTTACCCATCTCTGTGTAATACTAACATAAATATCATTTACTGCCGTTTACAATTATAAAATTAGCCTAGCTAATGTAGCTTTTATCTGCTAGCTAAAACGGACATGTAGCCTACGCGTGTACTTAGTCTGTCAGTCATCAGAACCTTGTTATTCACCTGAAAAGTTCATAAGTCCTTTGCAAATCCGTTTAAACGTTGATTATAAGCGTCGATGAAGCTCCTCCATGGTGTAAACACGCTTTGTGTTCACTAGGTATAGCTCTATGTCATAGTATGAGATCGTAGGCAGCTTGTTCATATCGTCTGACATGTTTGCATTCTCTGTTTTATACGGTTTTGTTGATATGTATTTCTCTTTTTGGTCAAGAGTGTTGATATACTTTATACTTTGTTCTTTGTTGTTCTGGTTCAGCTATGTTTTGCACTGCGTTCTCCTAAGATGATCACTTCCGGTTCAGAGGGAACCATGTTGTCATCCAGATTAATGGTCCAATGGTTGGACAACCTCCTCTGGGATTTTTCTACATCAGAATTGATACCAGTCAGAAAATCCAGGTTGGTCCAGAAGCAGCAAACAGTCCCAACCACAACATTACCACTACTATGTTTGACTGTGGGTTTTTTAAAAGACTTCTCACAAAAAGTATGAATACTTTTACAAGGCACTGGTTATATTTAAACATGACATCACAATGAATAAGCAGAATTAAAGAGGGACATCCACCTGAAGGATTCGTCTCTTATCGCAGTGGTTGCGGTAGGCCACATACATGGAGACCAGGAGGGTTGGTGTGGACACAAAGACCAGCTGGAGACTCCAGAGGCGGATGTGGGACACTGGGAAGAACTGATCATAACAGACGTTCTCACAGCCAGGCTGGGAGAAAAAAACAAAGTAACAGAAATGGAAATCAGCATCACCATGCAGCTGGCATTGGGGTTGTTTCTAATAATTAATTTTGATTTATTAAACTAAATGGTATCATACAGCCAGTAGGTGTCAGTATTGACTGTGTGGTGGTTAGTTTGCACATTTCCTGTCATTTCTTTACAGTTTTGGTCTTTTTGTGCCCTGATTTGGGGACATTTTACACGCACATAAACAAGCAACAAGTTAGTTATTTTCTGTAAGGAAATGTACTAAGCATTTGGGTCCAGTCCAGTTAAAAAGAAAAAAAGTGAGTAGGTATGAAAGAGGAGTAGGAATTAAAAATAGGAGAAATTTATCTGGAGTAGTTTAGATTCAATGTTTTTTGTTTTTTTTTAAAAAAAAGTTGATATCTATAAATAATGTCATGTTTCTTTCCAACTTTTCAGAAGACATCTAAATATTTCAGCTCATTTGACTCCGCGTCTGATTTCTTTTTATTAATTAATGAGTTTGTGGTTATTTCTCTCTGGCCATGTGATACCTGTAGTGTGTTACAGGTGAAATCGGACTGCTCGTCGCCCCAGACGCTCTCAGCAGCCACAACCAGAACCATGACTCTGAAAATAAACAGCACAGAGAGCCACACTTTTCCCAGAGAGGTGGAGTGCCTGTTGGTGCCGACCAGCTGAGCGTACAGAGCCGGCCAAGACATCCTGCTAGAGCAGACAAGCAAAACAATCAGAAAAGTTACTGTTTACACCAGAAAACTACAGGTAAATGTTTAGCATTTTGATAAAAACGACTCCATGACGACGTGAATCTGTTTCTGAGGAGGACAGAAGTGGCAGAAGATGAAAGCAGAAACAAAAGCCGACTCTGACAGAGGAAGGCGATGAAAAGGAATGAAAGTGAGAGGAGGAAAGTGGAAGGCGCCGTGCCAGCATTCATGTGAACATCTGATGAACCTCGCTGCCCACCGACACTGTAAAAACACTCTACTGTACAAAGAAAGCATTAAACAACTCAGGCTGCTCTATAACGACAGCAGAAACTATTTTTAAATGAAATGTTTCTAAATATATTAGATTTATACCTTTCCTTCCTTACTGTTACCGTTATTAGCAGATTATTTACTATCATTATCACCATTAATTGTTTTTCTTTTACTGTTTTTGTTATATAACACAGATTTTGAAGAATTTACAGGTGTACATTGGAAAGGAGTTGGTAATTATTCTGATGCTGTATGTCTAATTATTAATATTATTAATATTAATATAACATTAGTTACAGTAAATTAAACAGGTTTATGAATACCATAATGTTTTTACTTACATATTTCCGATAATTATTGATTTGTAAGTTAATTATTTTTGTTCTCTTGTTCTACCTGTTAGTTGTTTTCTTTTTTTTTAAAATAAACAAATAAATGAAATAAAATAAAAATAATTTCATAAAACAGGAACACATTTCTCACCTTGCTTATAGTGATTCAGGTTATCGGCTGTAAAAGTTTCTCCATTTTCTTTTCCTGCAAGAAGAAAATAAAATGCATCTAATTGAAATCACAAAACTGACTGAAATAAATTTGAATTTGTCCTTTGAGAGCAACAAGACACAAACCTGCAGCTCTGAAGTCTTCTGCATAAAGATGCTTTCTTCACTGTGAAGTCAACAAAGACAGCAACAGGGTCACTTCCTCCAAGGACTTTCAAAATAAAACTCATCAGGGCTTTTTTGGGGATATTAGTATTTTTCCAAATGCAGGAATCAGTCTGGAGTTTTTTTCTTATCCAAAGCTGTAAGAGTGAAAGACAGACAAGCATCCTGTAAAGTTGGGGTGTCCAAAGTGTGGTCCCGGGGCCATAATACACCCTTGCTATAAAGCACGCTAACCCCTTGAATTCATTCTCGTATTTGGTGACATTACGACCACAAACTTTTTAAAAATACTCCACAAATGGAAATTACAGTGCAGTTACAGCAGAGCTACATTATGACAAAAATATCTCCACTTTTATTTATACTTTTTTGCATTAGTCTTCAAGTTTGTTTTCAGAGAAAATCTGTAAAACTAAGTTGTATTATATTTTATCTTAGCAAGTCTAATGTTTCTGTCAAAAGCATTAAGGCATCTTTTTGTGAAGCTAACAGCTTTTACTGATATAAAATGGAAATGGAGAGAAGAAACTGTCATATTGAAGGGTTGCAGTTTTACCAGAATGCAGGCAAAACTGAAGACATGAAGAGGTTTTAATAAGATGTTAAGATAATTTCTAACTATAGATTTACTAGTTCCAGATAGATGTTTTTGGGTTTTTTAATAGGAGTCTATTAGAGTCAAGAGTGTCCATCATTTTGAAGACATTTTTTATGTTTGAGTCAATTTAGACTGATGTATTCAAATTTAAAATCTTACTGAACCCGCAGTTTGGAAGTCCGAGGGCTGAGTGAACAAAGTAGCATTGTGGTGTGTAGGTGTGTGTGGGAAAGTGTATCTGTGTGTGATTGTTGTGACTGTAACTGGACCCAGCGAGAGAGTCGGAAGAAGAGCTTCTCAGATCAGAGTTACGTCTTGGCAGCGGCCGGCGGGCCGGACAGAGCGGCTCTGTGTGCGGCTGATGACTGGGACCGATGAGCTTTTCCCACAGTTTGTTGAAGTGTGGGAGCAAAAAGCGACTTCCTCGGTCCGACCTGCGGAACCGAGGAAGTCGAATAAAGACATCGGAAGATGCTAAATTTAAGACAGACAATCTAGGAAATAAGGATCCGAAAACAGTGAAATTAGGAATGTTCTTATTTATGGTTGGGAATTTATCGTATCATTTATAATTTATCGTGATAAGAATTTTGATTTATCGTTGTCACAATAAATTCCGATTAATGATTAATTATGTTTACACCCTCCAAAAAATGTCTCAGTTTAAATTATTTCTCCACTGTTTGTCAATTATCTCAATAAAACCTTTTTATGATAGAATGTGTGTTAAAACAAGGCCCTGCATCATTGAATGGGTATCAGTGTCAGAGACTCAAAGAGCCACTGTCCGATCTTTCTATCGAGTCCGCAGTAGAAATGGCTCAGAAAAGCTCGGAGGATCGTTTCAGTCTGGTGTGTGAGTGAAAATGTGGGAATCAGGGTGAAAGAGTAGAGACGTTCCTGGTCTCTGATCAGCCAGAACAGAGAGCGGCACTGTCAGGAAGAACACAAACAACCACTCACTGTACCATCACATACTGTACAAACATTCACTCACATATATGTTGACAGGAATTACACACACACTCACCCACAGATAGTTTAATGAGTGAGCAGGAGTGAAGCATGTGACTGAATGGCAGCTTTCTGTAGGAGGGTTGGCTGGTTGACACTAAGATGCAGTTTCTACAAAAACTGAAAATCTAACAAGCTACAGGAGTTTTAGGTGATTTATAAACATTCTGGATAACAAAAAAGAACATCTAAAGCACTGAGATGTTTCCTGGATATACTGTCATTGCAGAAACAACAGTTTTTTCGTTCAAATGGTTCAGAAAGTGTGATTAGGATTTCTAAATGCAATAAATAATAAAGTATGACGTCTCTCAGAGCACAAAGCATAGAATTAGACAGAATAGATCTGCCCTTATGGATTAGGGATATTGTCATTGATTTTTCTACTTGAACTTTCCCACCTTGTGTCACAAATCTTTATTGAATTGACTGCATAGTTGCATAGTAGAAGAAAGTCGAACATGGCTTACCGTTTTTGTTATCAATATTTATTGGTAGCGACAGTTTTAATAATAATACATATTTTTAAGCAAATTTGGATTTTATTTCCATTCTGACCCGCAAACCTCACCAGCTGGTGGCGGTAGTGAGCAACAGAACGTTGTTTGCCAACCGCCAAAAAAGTCAAGAAGAAGAAGAAAAAGTCGCTCACCACCTTGTTCGTTGCTGCAGCTACAGAAAGAGGACGGAGACAGACCTCGCTGTATGACTGTATTATTAATAAATAACAATGGCGCTTGAATCGCGGATTACACAGGAGGAAATAAAGAAGGAGCCAGAGAAACCCATCGATCGGGAAAAGGTAAATAACAGCATTTTACTCCGAAATCCCCCGCTGCTTGTTTTCCTACTGTACCCCGAGCTAACCTAGTTAGCATTTGATGCTAATATCAGAAAGCAAACTACTGAACGGTATTTGTAATATTAGATAAAATGCATCACAGTAGTTAAATTATGTGAAAATTTGCTGTGGTAATGTTAAGCTATTCAATAATCAAGGGGGAGAGAGAGAAGCAGGTAAATAAGGAAACGTCAACGTGTCGTGCTAGCTAATGCTTTGCTAGCTAATGGCTATTCAGCGTGAGCATCAAAAGACGTTTAATTTTATGTTTATCTTAAAAATATGTTGATTTGATGTCATGTAGTGTTATATCTTTCTTCTCGAAAGTCTATATTTGCACCATTTTTAAATTAAAATTAGAATCAAGCAGATTATCAGATATATTTTATGTCCGACGCTGAAATGAGGGGCTTTTTAGTAAAGGGTTATTCTGCCTTTTTCAGTAGATCTGATTTCTGGTTGAAACTCTAAAATACTTATATAATCTTTCATATGTGAAACCTTTAGACTTTTTAGTCAAACATTAAACGGGGTGCTTGTAATGACTCATGTGGCATTTTTGAATTATTACAAAACAAAACACCTTTTTCAGAAATTAAACTTTGCTTTTAATATTCTGTTTTATATACAGAATAATCTAATCCAGAGTTGACTAAACATTTTAGTTTTTTAACCAAAAAGAAAGCATGTTAATATAACTCTTTTCAAAACTCAGAAATGTTTATTTATATGTTACTTTAGGCTGTATTTTAAAGGTTCATTTTAGTTCATTTTAGAATAATACAATCCAAATCTAACAGTATTGCCCTCTATCTAATACCATGTCCCTGCTCAATGAAAGCAGCCCCTCAGCATGATGCTGCCACCACCAAGTGTTACTATGGAGATGGCATTTCCAAGTTTGACTATTGTTAGTGGCTTTGATTGAACAAGAGCTGATAAAATGTAAGAAAAATATCAATTTATTGTCAAATCTTCTAATTTTGAAACTCTGGAATTTTTTTTTTCCCCAAGAAAATTTCCGAGTTTTTTTTTTCTTTTCTATCTGCAATGGCCCTAATACACGGTTGTACTTTTAAGTAAGGTGTGTGTGTGTGTTTTATTATGGTATTTACCTTGGCCGACCTGCCCGCTCTGCACCAGTAAATTCTGTATTGATCGGCTTTGTTAAAGTTATTGGTGTATTTTGACATCAATATCAGTAATTTCCCTCACTGCACAGGAATAAATGAACATATTAATGCATATCTTCATGTTTTATTTGTCACCTTTTACATGTAAGAACGATTAAAAATGTTTTTAATCAACATCTGTTTCTCATTAAAAAAAGTTGACTTGTAGTAACCTGGTTTTGCCACTAGATGGCGGTCCTGATGGATTGAACCCTTTCAAAACCATTATTTAAAGACAAACGGTGTTTATTAAAGTAAACTTGCCACACTAAAATGTACTTATAAGATAATTTGATTGGGTAGAATACTTTTGGACTGTTTCTGCACTGCTTATGTTAAAAGTTAAGCTTTATTTTCTCGTTTGCTGCAGACTTGCCCCCTTCTGCTGCGAGTATTTACCACCAACAGTGGGCGACACCACAGATCAGACGAATTTGCTCGGGGCAATGTGCCCTCCAGTGAGCTCCAGATATACACATGGTAACATTTTGTTGGCTTGTCTGTATTTACTTGTCACAGAAGTGAAAATGGAGCTGAACTGTTGACTGTATGTGTTGCAGGATGGACGCTACATTGAAGGAGCTTACCAGTTTAGTAAAGGAAGTGTATCCAGAAGCCAGGAAAAAGGGGACTCACTTCAGTTTCGCCATTGTCTTCCCTGATCCGAGAGTAAAGATGTACAAGTAAGTCAAACTCTACAAATCTGTGCTGACTAGACAGGTTGATCAGAGGAATAGCAGGTTATTGATCTTAACTGATCACTTTCAGGTTGAAGGAGATCGGCAGCACTGTGTCTGGGAGGAAGGGCCTGGATGACGCCATGACGCTGCAGTCTCAGCGTTTCCAGATCGGAGACTACCTGGATATAGCCATCACGCCGCCCAACAGAGCGCCGCCCCTCAACCCGCGCATGAGGCCTTTCTGAGCGCCCTCTCACACTCTGAGAGATGGATCTTTATTTTGTGTTTTCTCATCTTAAATTGTTTCACTCACTCGTTTTATAAAACTTGATGTTTAATAAACCTGTTGTTGTTGTTTTTTTTCCCCCCCAAAGACTAAGTCTCATTTTTACTGACTGTTATTATGAGTTTCTCTGTAAAACTTTAGTAATTAGAAGTAATTGTAATAGTAAGTAGACTACAAATATGTTCTGCATTTTAGCTAATTTAAATTTGTGGCGCAAATAATTTCTCATAAATCAAATACTGACTCTTTACTAAGTATTAAGGACACAGGAAAGAAAATAAAGTAAATAATTTTTTTTCTTTACCCGTTTGTAAATTACTATCGAGATGAGAAGAAAAATAAAGTAAAAAGTAAACTCAAAATCACCTTTTAATAACAAAACCCCATAAAACCAGGGGGGATCTACTGGGGTGGCAGTTGCCACCCCAAACTAGAGCCTTGCTCTAGTTTGTTGCCACCCCAGCTAGTGACTATAAATTCAATAAATAGTTATGGCAAATCGGACAGTAAGCGCATGAAACTCTTTTTTTCCGACAACATTGAATGCAACACTTTGTAACCTGACACCCACTGCTAAGTAGCGGGAAGTGCGAGAGAAGGACAGAGCGCGAGGCAGCAGCATTGATATATATTACTGGACTGGACATTACGTGATTTATCGTAAGTCCCACATGCGCCATTGCTGTCCATTGAGTCAGGAATATCGGTGGTCAGGAAAATACTACAATCACGCAAAGAATCAGAACAACGGACGCAATGTTTAGCAGTTAATTCAACCATAGATAATGGTAATAATTATTCAGATTTCACAGGTGAGGAAAACGTTTTAATTTAAAGAAAACATTGAACAAGTGAGCAGTGGGTCAGTTATACTAGCCGAACTGCTGCTGGCCTGGTATTGACTTTGATAACCTCAGCATGTGCTGCGCAGTTCGGTGTGTTTTGGTTCCGTTAGCACTAAACAACCCACCAAGTCATCAGTAGAGCAGCTGTTTAAATCAGCTAATCAACCACCGCGGTGTTCAGGCGAAAACCTATTAATAATCACAATATAGACATTAAGCCTGACAACATAATGTAACAGACTGGATGTTCTGTTTTAGTGTTTTTGCTACTTTTTTTGTGTGGGAAATGTTAGTTTTTGATGTTGATTCCCCTGATCGGTCATCTCTGCTCTATCTGCTCGTTGAGCTGTTGTTTGTCGGTTGCCATGGCAACGGGTCCATGTAAAGCCGACACACAGAGCGAGAAAATGCGGAATAGAAGTTGTTGGAGCTATTTTTCCTTCGTTTCTTTATCCATTTGAATTTTGTTACCTTGTTCTTACATTTCTATTTCTTGTATTATTTACAGAGTTTATTTGTAGGTTGATAATTGATGATTTTATTTTTATTTTTGTTTTATTATTTTTCTTATTTATTTTCTAAATTTAGACAGGAAGTAATGTGGGTCAGTCCACTTCCTATAAGTGCAGGGGCCTGGTGAAGGACCAGCAGGCATTTGGGTTTGGGGCCAATGGTTTTTACCAGAGCAAGAGAGGTAGCATGAGAACAAATGAAAGTTTGATCTCTGTAATTGTTTGGTGAAAGGGGAAAATAAATCATCAAGATCAATCAATAAGTTTGGACATTGAACCTTGTTTTTCCTGTGTCCAGAAACTTGACCCCAGTGCCTCAGTAGTGGCTTGGTGGAACTTTTATTGGATGTTTGGCTTGGCAAACAATCAGAAGTGGTTCTGTCTAGTTTGGTTCTTCACCTGTTTATCAGCTTT
>NW_006800564.1:145368-162962 GCF_000485575.1 Poecilia formosa | reverse complement strand
TAGTTTTATTATCTAAATCCTCCGGGACGGTTTCTCCTCTGGTCTCTGTCTCTTTGGGTTCCAGATCCTTTGAACAACCAGGCAAAGATTCTGCGAAAAGTTCCTCCTCATAAGAATCGTCTCGTTTTGCATCTTTAACCTGGTCGACGGGGTTCTGTGACTCTTCCTCTTTTAAAATGGTGGCATTGTTTTTATCCTCTCTGTCTGGCAGTTGATCCTCTTTTGATTTTTTTAGCTCCTCTTTTATGTTACTTATCTCCTGCTGATATTTTTCTGCTTTTTGTTGAAGTGCAGTGATATCAGTCTCATAACGGTTGTATTGCTCCAGGTACAAACGTTTAAATTTCTCTAACTCTTCCTGGATGAACTTTTCTTTCCCTTCTCTTTCTGAAATATTAGTTTCTCTCTGTTTTATAATCTCCTTGTAGGTTTCGGCCTGCTGCTGCAGTTCAATGACATCATTCTCATACTTGATCTCGAGCTCGTCGTGTAAAAAGTGGACTTGATCCAGTTCATTCAGAATGTACTTTTCTCGTTTTTTCAGGATTGTGATCTCTTCTGCCATCTTCTGTTGGAGCTCCTCCTTTTCAGCTGTCAGGTTGTTGATGAGTTTCTGATTTTCTTTAACTGTCTGTAAGTTTGCTTCTTTCTCCTGGATAATCTCCTGCTTGTGTTTTTCTATTTCTAGATTCAATTGAGAAACATCATTTTGGTACTTGGCAATAAATTCATGATATGAATGTTTCATGTCATTAAACTTTCTCTGCAAACATTTTTTTTCTCCTTGCAGGAATTGGACTTCTTTGTCATGGTTTTCCTGGAGAACGGCATTTGTTGTTTTCAGGTCATCAATCAGCGCCATGTCTTCCTCTGCTTTTTTAAGATGGTCCTCTCTCTCTTCAGTTAGCCGTTCCTGTAGTACCATGATATCAATTTCATATTTGCACTTGAGCTTCTCGTTCCACTTTTCTTTCTCCCTTTCTAACTCTTCCTTAGTCTCTTCCAGCTCTTCCTCCAGCTGGGCCAGTTTCTGATTGTCTTCAGACCTTCCAGCGATCTCCATGTCCAGACGAGAGCTGAGTTGTTGGATTTCCTCCAGCAAGGCCTCGTATGCATGTGTGAACAGGCCTTCAGGGTTGGAGAGATGGGGCCCCATCTCTCCACTGCCGTTTCTTGGTGTATCTGACATTTTCTCCAAAATGCACTTACTAAAATCGCTGATTGGGAAAATTTCTTCACACGAGCTTTGCACACTTCTGAACTAGTCAGGGTTATTGCAAGCAATGAAAAGTATGCAGAGTTGTGTTACATGCAATTCTGCAGTTGATGACATCACAGACAGCATCGCCAGTGACATCACAGAATCTTCCTTTGCTGGTGGTGTGACATCATTCCACCACCACATATCTCACTCTTTATTCTTGTTTACATTCAAACGTCTCATCTTCATTTCTTTAAAGTTTATAAAAGGTTTTAGAAACCTGCACATGTAAAAGCCTTTAGGTAAGAACTGAAGACTCTTTAGTGTTTGAGGCAAAACATTAGAAAACTTATTAATAATCCATATTTATAAACTAATTTCAACATCTGTGTTTATAAATTAATCTATAGTTGGTGATTTGAGCCTTAGATATTTGATGGTTTTACTTGGTAACTTCTGTGACGTGTTCACTGAACCAGTTCTCATCATTTCTCTGCACCTGCAGCCTTCAGTCAGACTGAAGGAGGTTTTTGTTCGACCATAAATCACTGTGTGAACACGTTGTTACCATGGTAACCCAGACAGTAATAATCTCCAGCATCTTCAGCCTGAAAACCACTGATGGTTAAAGTGTAATCAGAACCAGATCTACTGCCACTGAATCTAGATGGAGTTCCTGAGAACCGACTTGAAGCCTGATCTATAAGAAGTTTAGAGGCTGTCCAGGTTTCTGCAGGTACCAACTGAGATCAGAACCAATATTTGAACTTCCCTGATGGTCACAGTCGCTCCAACACTGACTGACTTTGATGGTTCAGACTGAGTCAGAAAATTATTGGCAGATGATGCTGAAGAGAGAAATGAGCAACGTTAAAGGAAAACAATAATAGGTACGAGTTCAAACCAAACTTGACAGCTAAATTTAAAAGTCAGTCTGGCCCAGAGTGAGAAAACCCAACACAACCATCAGAGCCACTGGAGACGTCGTCCTGATGCAGGTTTCAGTGTCGGAGCTCAAACACACTTTGGACTTAAAGCTTGAGGAGCAGCGACGCATCGACATCATGCAGATCCACACCTGCTGAGATGAAACAGAAACACAGATGATTCAGCCAAAACTTCATCTAGTGACAATATTCAGTTTTTATTTCAACTGAAGATCAAATAATGTATTTATTGGTTGTTCATCTTGTCACTTTTATAATGTTTCTATGTCCCCTAAATGTGATGTGTTATTATAAACTAAAACACACAAAATCAGCAAATATTTGACATAAAATAGATCCAAACATTGAGTCATATAAGGTTTAATTCTTTGTAATGTAACCTGTATTCATGTTACAATGATCCTCATTATGTTTCTTTTTCATTTTGCAACAACTTGATTTACAAAAGCTAGAGACATTTTAGAAAGTGACCTTAATGTTTTAATAAAATGATTAAAAACGTGAACCGTTAATAAAAAGAAGATGGGATTGTCACTTATTTTTTCTTTACAACTTTTTCACTCCGGAACACAAAATAGAGAGATAAAATTATAGAAGAAGTAAAATATAAACTGACTTTAATATTTGCTGATTGGTGTCTTGGATCTTAGAGGAAAATATGTGCAAGGATGGTGGATGCGAAAACGATTTATGTTTTCGCATCCACCTGAATAATGTGCAGTTGCGCCACTGTACTGACCCTTTAAATGGTGCTATGGTTGTTGGTTTCTAACTGTATTCCAATATTTGCTGAGTGAATCTTAGTGAATTTAGTGGCAGGTGTTTTAGGACAATCAGACATTAGTTTGAGGCAGAGAATGATTTGGAAAGAGCATTGATTTAATTAAAATGTATATCTGTGAGTTGTAATACTCTCTTTATATGATACTTGTATTTGATGTAATACAGCAGTTTAAGACATTTTCCAGATTTTTTAAATACATTTTTAAAAAATAAATACATTTTCCTTTATTTTTTACAAATAATGTTTTGTCTTTTATGGCAAAACACCACATCGTTACCAAAAATGTAGATCAAAAGACAAACACTTATCATTTAATAATTAGTTTTTGTTTTTTGTTTTTTTGTTTTTTTCAGAAAAGTGACGATATTTAAATTTCCTTCTTTGGCTATGAAGGATTTTATTTTGAAAGGTCAGTTAAGAACTAGTAGGGTCCGACGTGGGCGCATGCGCACTGCCATACACAAGACGTTAGCAGAGCAGTAGCCGCACAAGTCCACAGTGTCTAAATAAGAAAAGCGGAGGTTTTGCGCTAAGTATTTGCTCTGAAATGTTTCGCAGGAAATTGACTGCGCTAGACTACCATGACCCGAACGGATTTGACTGCTCAGGTGAGGGGAAAAAGTGACTGGTTAGCCGGTTTCGTTCAGGTTTTCACGGAGCTAGCTGACGTGCGTACGTATTCTGAACCGTGTAGTTGTAAGGAGACAGCGGATTGCCAGACTAAAAATAGGAATATGTGGAGGCATTCTACGCTTTAAATGAATATCAGTGCAGTTTAATGCGTCCTATTTGAGCAAATATAATTACTAATGTTAGTAGACTTTAATATTCTTACATTAAAAATGTTAAAGGATATTAATGAAGATTTCTGGTATGATTTTAATATAGGCACCAGCCCATTTCTGTACTAATGGCCACATTTCGACTCTTTTGCTCAGATGAAACACAGTTCAGAAATTGCATCGTGTGGCTGGAGGACCAGAAGATCCGACACTATAAGATCGAGGACAGAGGCAACCTCAGGAACATTCCCAGTTCAGACTGGCCCAAAGCTTATGAGAAGGTGAGACTGTCCAGACCTCTGGACAATCTGGACACCATGACCTGCGTTTAAAGCTTTCTGCTTCTATTTCTGTAGTACCTGCTGGATCTGAACTGTCCCTTTGGAGTTCAGGAGAAGAAGGAGGCCCTGGACTGGCTGCTGGGTTTGGCTGTACGCTACGAATATGGAGACAATGGTAAGACATAAAGAAAATATATCTGGTTTTATTTGATCAAGCAACATATTTTACAGACAGGTTTGCTTCGTGAAACTTCCTGGAAGAATTTAGCACCTGCAGTAGATTTAAAATAACCAAATTAGAGAGCTGAAGTCACAAAAAAGTGAAGAAAAAAAAACACAGTTCTTCATGTTTGGTACATAACTTTATTTTTAACAATTACTACACTGATACAACAGCGTATTAGTGCCATTGTAGATAGAAAAAAGGAGTCTTTTAGATGTATCTAAAAAATTCAAGAATTAAACATGGAAAATTCAAAGTCTAAGGTTTTAGACTTGTGTTTTTGATGGAAATAATAAATATAGTTTATTTTATTTTATTTATTTTTATTTTTTTTGTAAATTTTCAACTTTTCAAACTCAGACATTTCCCAATAATTTTTTTCCTCCCGTTTCCACAGTTTCTTTACCGGCTGTTTTCAGCAGCAAATTTACAAACAGTCCTACTTTACTTTAGTATTTACAGGATAGTAAAACAAAATCACCAGATTAGAAACTCACCTCAAAACAATCATTTTCATTTTTAAATGCTAACATTTTGAAGGCAGTAGAAAACAAATCCCGTCCTAAGTTTTCCTCGGGTGAAATAGTGAAGATGACCACTAGATGGCGGCGCAACACAACTTATTTTCTTCCGTTCTGCAGTTGAAAAGTATAAGAACTGCCGGCCGCTGGACACGTCCGGTAACAGCGATAAAGCCGTGGATCCTCTCGTCAACCTCGACAGTAAGTTAACCCCCCATCTCTGTTTCCTTTCACTGTTTCAGTTATTTTTAATGTTTGTTTTTCTGATTCTTTTAGATAACTCCCCAGATTTTAAAGCAGGAGTCACAGCACTGGTCAACATCCTCAAAATACAGCGGCATGACGATTACCTGGTCATGCTAAAGGTGAGAAGAGTGTGATGTCATCCACATGAATCTGCTACAATCTGTATTTTGTTGGGTTTTAATGGATAAACCCACACAAAGTAGCACAACAAAGAAATTACTCGAGTAAAAAAATTACTCACATTATCATTTAATATTTAAAAATGTGTCAATAGATGGACCAAAATATAAAGTTTAGTGGAAACCTTGGTATTTTAATGGCAATAATTCATATGAGCAACAAAAAAATGGCAAAATCAGGCAAAAGAAATCAGTTTCTTTCAATAAAAAAATGATAAAACTTTACCTGGAACTGCAGGTGTGTGTCATGTTTAGTTTGTTTTTCATTCAGTGGGTAGAAAATCCAGAAATTTCACTCAAGTAAAAGTGTACACCGTAGTAAAACTACTTCTAAAATACATTTAATTGACTAAATGTAAATAGTTAAAGAGATTATGAGATTAAATAGTCCTGTCACAAAATTTAAGACCTGCATTTAACATATTTAGGCCCAACTTATTGTTTCTCTGTGAATTTAAGACAATTTAAGGTCTTAATTTGAGATTGCTTTTTTTATGGAGATTTTTTAAAATTCCAAATCAGAAGAATTAAGTGGTTGAGTTTGATTTCCTTATTAGGAATTGCAGCAATGCTCTCTAATCAGTGCATCTTCCTGTTCTTGGCAGGCCATCCGAATCCTGATCCAGGAGAGACTTTCACCAGAGGCCATCGCTAAGGCCAGCCAGAACAGAGAGGTGAGCTGAGGACATGCGCGAATATCTGAACTCTGATTTAAAACTAAAAACACTCTGCGGGTCTTTGCAGGGTGTTCCGGTCGCTTTGGATAAACACATTCTGGGTTTCGACACTGGAGGTGAGTGAGGTTAAACCCCTCGTTTTTCTTGTTTTGATTCAAACGCGTGCGGTAACAACATTCCTCCTCTTTTCCCCCTGGGCAGACGCGACCCTGAACGAAGCGGCCCAGATTCTGCGCCTGCTGCACATCGAGGAGCTGCGGGAGCTGCAGACGAAGATCAACGAGGCCATCGTCGCCGTCCAGGCCATCATAGCCGACCCCAAGACGGACCACCGGCTGGGCAAGGTCGGCAGATGAGAGGCCAAGGTCGCTGGAGTTGATTTACAGAGAAAAGCGACTTTATTTTTGTTCAAAGACATCTGAAGGAAATGTTTTTTTTTTTTTTTTTTTTGTTTTGTTTTCAGTTGTTGCATGAAATGGGCCAATTTGGACAAACTGAGCAAAGGTCCAAGTTTCAGATGCAAAGATTTGTTTTCTTAAAGAAGGGAAACTGTTGTAGTAGTTCTGGTAAAGAAATGAAATTCCTCAAAAGTGGAGGATTGTGTTGAACTCTGATAGTTGTTTTTTTTTTTTTTTTTGGAATAAATGTTCATTTTGAGGTGGTTTAAATCACATAGTATGTGATTTATACAACAGCAAAAGAAAAAACAAACTTATATCAAATCACATTTTATTGATATAAATATCACATCTCGTTAACAAGAAAAGGTTTAAAATGTCAAAATATTCAGCAAAATAAAACAACATTTTCTCCTGTGGGAAATCCAGGACTGCAGCTGCTGCAATCTGTGGGGTTGTGCTGCTTTCGGTTCATAGATTTATTAATAAAACAGGTTTGCTGCTGGCATCAGTCTGATTGGCACCATTTATGTTCAAACCGCAGATTCAAGCGCTTCATCCAAGCTGCGAAGTTTCTTTAAACTGAAGAAATAACTCTAAATAAAACCAACATTTCTTTTAGTTCTTGTTGACATGCAGCTTAACTTGCCGTCTCGTGGCTCTGGAGCAATGCTAATACTGCTGAATCCAAATAATTAATAGGAAAGCACACACATTACTTAAAAAGTCACTGAAGTTGCATGAGACAGAAACTGGACGCAGAAAAACCCTGATGCTGTTACGGTTCTGTTTCCCAGCTTCCGTTGAGTCAAAAGCAGTCAATATCTTACCTGCATCGTATTTAGAAAATGTCGCTAAAGCTAGCGGCTAACTGGCTATAGACCAAAATTTATTCTAAATTAAGACAGCAGGAATCATACCTACTGCAGAATTAAACTGGTGTTAAATGTTTTAGTTTGTGCTGCTATAATTTTTCAGATTTTAACAAAACTGATCTAAATTAATTGTGCTATGTTTGTGTAGCTTGAATATTTGTAGCACAGCTGATTGAGACCAAATTTGCTCGATTTTGTTGACCTTCAATGACCTCTGGAAACATTTATTAATCTCTTTAAAACGATAGCGGCACAAAGCAGCATAAACATTTTACACAGTTTAGTGAAATTCGAAGTTTATTAACTGCTTCCAACTTTTTACTTCCCTTTAAGTGATTGGAAAACACTCGTGAAGAACTTTTAAAATCTTTCGTTTTGTAGCTTCGATAGAAAACAAAATAACTCAAAACAGTGGGAAAAAATGAGGTATAAAACAAATTTACAAAACATTTACTTTGGGTTATATTTTGAGGGTGAGGACAGTGAGGGTTGTAACTCTTGCTTCCATCCAGCGACTGTAGCATCAAAGGACTGCTGGTCCGTCGCTAGAGGCTCCCTGTGAAACGAGAGCAGAAGATTAGTTCCATCACGTCTAATTAGCCACAGGAGGAAGTCGGGTTTCCCTTCATGTATAAATCTGAATGTTTTTAGTGCCTCTATTGCCTTTAGTGAACAAGTTTTCAATGTGTTGACATCTTCAACAACAGCTGCGTTTCCGTTGACCAAATAAGTGTGGAAATTGGAAATATAAAAACAAATCTGCTCCATGGAAACACAGCAAATTTGAAAAAAATAAAGGCATGTTTTTCGCTAAAATGTTTTTGGGCTAGGATGAAGTGGTGTTTTGTCTACATTGAAATTAGCGTATTTTGCAAAACTGCACTGGCAATACATTTTTCAAATCATGAGTCACATGTTTGAATGTTGCTACTGACAGAAATGACAAAAGAGACAACAGGAAGTAGTAGGAGGATGACTGCGTGACATGTTTTTTAATGACTTCTGAACAAATTTATTCACGTGATTTTAATTTAATTTTGCATTTAATGGAAACCATAGAATTGCAAAGTTGGGTTTTTCAACATTAGTTGAATATTTTGTTGAAGTTTTGCACACATTTGTATTGGAAATGCTGCTAGTGTGTTGACATCTTCAACACAAGCAGTGTTTCCATTTACCATATTATTGTGCAAATTAAAACGTGAATTTAAAAAAAAAGGTCTTTGCTAAAAACTAGCGAAAAATGGGGTGTATAAGGTGGTGTTTTCTCTATATTCAAATTAGTGTATTTGATAAACTGCAATAGAAATACTTTTTTGAATCACGAGTCACTACTACGAGTTACCAGTTACTACTGGTGGAAACGACAAAGAAGACAACAGGAAGTAGTAGGAGGATGATGATGTGACAGTTTTTAACGACTTCTGAACAAACTTACTCACATGCGATTTTAATTTAATTTCGTATTTAATGGAAACAGTACAATTGTGAAATTGTCTTTTTTTGACAAAGTCTTGCAGCACATTTATAACAGAATAGCGGCTAATGTCCTCTCCCCCAAACACCTAGCATGAGTGCTTCAGAGCTGTCATCAGGCGCCTTTGAAGGGAACGGCGGACATCATCGGGATCGGCGCTGTGCAGATGTGTGACATCTGCCAGGGTACCACTTTGGGGATTATCCTGTGTTTAGAGAGGCTGTCACACTTTGAAGGTGTTTGAGAAACAGCCCTGAGGACATCTGCACTCATTAACACGTCAGACATGATGACCCAGTCAAAGTACAGGCAGAGGGTCGTCAGCGACGGTGTAATCATGGCTGCTCGGTTCACACACTGTGAGTCAGGACGGCCGCCTGCAGGCCAGCTGGATCTGGTCTCTTTTATGAGCAGTGCTAAAGAACTGAGCAATGTTTAAATTTAAAGGTAACTATGCAGAAGATCACCACATGAAGGGCACTTATATTATATGTTATGTTTTACTAAATATGGAAAAAAGTTGCTGAGGTTATTAAACTTAATTATTAACTGAAAACGTGCAGATGTGAGTCTGTTGAGAAACGGAGGACAGAGGTTGATTTTTAGACCTTTCACTGCAAAAACACAAAATCTTACCAAGTATTTTTGGTTTAGTTTCTAGTGAAAATATCTTAGTACATTGAAATAAGATAAAGCTAACTTCTAACTACCCTTTCAGCAAGTTATATTAGCTTGTTTTAGGTAAATAAATTCTTAATACTGATGAAAAAGTTCTAGTTTCACTGACAGATAAATTCACTTACAACATGAGAAAAATGTCTTGTTACAAGTTAAATAATCTGCCTGTGAACTAGAACGTTTCCATCAATTTTAATGAATTAATTACTTGAAACAAGCTCTAATATCTTACTGAAAAGCTACTTATAAATTAGTTTTGTCTCATTTCAAGATATTTTTACTAGAATCTAGACTAAAATACTTGGTAATATGTTGTGTTTTTGCAGTGTAGAGAATCTATCTGCTTCTCTCTTGTCCAGATAAAAACCATTTGTGTTTGGTCTAGATCTACATCTAGTTTAGGAAAAGCTGTAAGACATGCTACTTGAAGACTCTCCATCACATCTCACCTGGTAGACAGTGGGTGGTTGCTATGGTGATGCCGTAGAGGTGAGAGCGCTGCTCAGGCAGGTATTCGTCAGTGAACTTGCTGCTGTCTTTGTCGACTGCGATCACGCCGTCCCTGTGACGACCCAGTGGTTACTAACCAGTGACAGAAACAGACTGACCGGTCATCAAAGATGGCTACCTCCTCCAGTCGCTGAAGTAGAAGTGGTTGCTATGGTAGACCATGCTGAACGGGTAGTTCAGGTCAGAGTTGATCACCCTGCGGCCGGATCCGTTTGGAGATATGCACTCCAGACGCTTGGTGCCTGTCGGAAACAGAATGGATTCCAGATCAGCGCTGCTTTCAGGAAGTGAGAAGAACAAACCTGGGGTGTTTACCTGCGTCGGCCCAGCAGATCTGCCCAGATGAGAGGTCGTAGGTCAGCGCGTTCGGCAACCCGATGCCGTCGGACACAACAACCCTACGGCCCTGACCGTCCACAGTGGACGTCTCGATCTTCGGCGCCTCTCGGTTCCAGTCGGTCCAGAAAAGACTCCTGGAGAGAGTTACAGTCAGCGCAGAAACCAGTTGGAATGCTGGGAAACAATTATTTTAATTAGCATATTGATATTATATTATTTTATTCAATTACTCAGTCTATTATTTTTATTCAAATAATTGCCACATTCGTCAATATTTTTTATCAATATTGAAAATCAGGTGGTTTAAAGTATCCAGCAATTGTACTCAAGTAAGAGTTGAACTACTTCAACGTATTTTATCCAAGTAAAAGTAAAAAGTAGCATCCAAGAAATTACTAAAGAAAGAGTAAAAAAGTATTTGGCAAAAAGTACAAACTAACTGATCAAATTATCAATCATTTAATATTTAAAAATTGCATAACCAGATGGACAAAAATATAAAGTTAGGTGAGATTATTTTTATTAACTAATATTAATAACTGGATGAAAACGCTGCTCAATTTGAGATTTTTTTCTTATTTTATGCCACTTAAGAAATTATTAGAATTTAGACAAATTTGTTTTCATTTAAATGTGAAATAATTACATTTTTTGTACAGTTTTGGCTAAATATTTCACTTAATGATTAATCGTGTCAGCTCTACTGGTAATGTAACACACATTAAAATCTAAGACATGTGGCATGTCCCCTTTGTTCCGCTTCCTCTCATCTCAGTGTGAAATTTGATAAAA
Source organism: Poecilia formosa (assembly GCF_000485575.1). Lineage (NCBI taxonomy): Eukaryota > Metazoa > Chordata > Actinopteri > Cyprinodontiformes > Poeciliidae > Poecilia > Poecilia formosa. The sequence goes on along the minus strand of NW_006800564.1, from coordinate 152,052 downwards.
CGCAGATGTAGCGCATTAAGAATGCAGAATTTACAGCTGCATTAAATAATACATCTGACGTGATTTTGGTAAAGGAGGTTCCAGCTCGTAGATTTCCTTCTGTTTCTTATCATGTTCAGTTTAGAGACTCGAGCCTAGAAACCAAACTCAACAAGACTCAACGGAGCGGGAAAATGCGGAACCTTCTGCTCTGCGTGGATCCAGAGTTTGTTGACTCACAGCTTGTGTTAAATTCCCTGCTTTTAATAAAAAGCCGAACCATGCGTTCCTCTCTGAGAGGAGAGACGCTCAGATCTGGATGATTAAACCTCCAAACACAACTTCTTTTTATTTAAAAAGCAAAATTAGCAATAAATAATGTTGTATCAATGCGTTCAGCCCATGAGATGAGACGGTTTTAGTTAAACTAAGACTAAAAGAGTAGCATGAAGTGTAAAATGTGATGATTTTTATCATTCTGTTTGTTTTGTCTGAAATTGATCTTGAGGTGATATCAAACATTTTAAATCTTAATTTTCTCCAAACTAAAGAACTTAAAGCAGTTTGGATAAAAAGTCTGACCCGGTGGAGGAGACCACTACGATGGCCCGCGGGTTGACCAGGTCCGAGTCGAACAGGGTCCGCCTCCTGCTGCCATCCAGGCTTGCGCTTTCTATCACATCCGTGTTCGAGTCGACCCAAAACATCAACCTGCGCTTGGCATCCAGGGCCAACCCCTCCGGACTGACGAGCTCTGCAGGCGGAGGGCGCTGTTGTTCAACCGAGAGCAGGATAAAACCATTCCAGACGAAGAAGAGCAGCCGTTACTTGTGTTGATGAGCATCTCTGGCTCAGCTCCAGACGCCATTGAGGCTCTGTTGATCGTTCTCGCTGACAGATCCGTCCAGTAGACTTTGTTCTCCTTGCAGTCGTAGGCGATACCGACAACGATGGAGCCCTGCGTGTAAACAAACATTAGCATCTCAGCTGGGGTTAGCTTGGAGCAGGAGGTGAATTTTTAAAGCTGGAAATTCAAATCAGAGGGTTTCCTCCAGTGTTTTATAAGCCTGGCGGGCCACCAGGCTTTCCTTGTGCTTCCACCAGGCTAAGCATTGCTTATTTTTAAAATGTCTGCATTTTTAAAGACTTTTTAGTTGGTGTTCAGGAATTAATCTTCCAATCTTTCAATAACACATAATTATCAAGTGATATTTTCAAATTTCCTGCCAACTTTAAACAATTTTTTAACTCAAAAACACGACGGATGAATGACTGCCCTAGTGCCCAACCAGCGGGCTTAGCAAGTTTTCTGGGGAAAACCTTGAAAACATGACTTAGAAGAAATCTGACTGTGTAATTTAGCGCCTTGAAATTGAGCCTCTGTCTCTTTAAAAACTCCACTTTCAGGAAGTCAGCACAAACATGGCTCCTCTATTAACCCTTTAATGTTTTTACCAGCGTTACACTGAGAAGAAGCTCTTATAATGAGGTGTTTGCTAATTGCTGCTGGCTAGTCTGAAGGAGCTGAGTGGGGGAGGAGCTGTATCTCGAAGGTGGGGCTACGTCCATCCAGACGTTTTTGGACAGCTGAATGGTTGCCATGGAGATCAAAGGATTTCTCAAACATGCAGGAAATAATAAAATCAACACTCCATCTATGTTTTGGATGAAGGAACAACATTCAAGCTTAAAAAAAGTTGATTTTACATAATACTACCTCCTTAAAAATCAATTGTCTGTCACTTTGATGAGAACTAAACTTTGACTAGGCCAAAGTGAGAACACAACAGTTGATGCATTTAGTTAAATGGCTGATTATGAGGTTCTAACCTAAGATTTTGCTCACATATTTAATTTTTATTTCATTATATGTCCATACAAATCCCTTCAGAATGTGATTTATCAGCTCAAATTTAAACCCTTCAGCATTTAGTTTGTTTCTTTTGATGAGCACATCTGCTGCAGAGGAGGCGTCAGAAACACAGCAGATGTTGCACAGATGTCTCTCACACATTACACCACTTCACACATCGGGTGTAGACAACCGATAAAAATGACAAACAGAGGCTAAATCATGACACGTTGTTTCTTACACTGATCTGATGTAAAGTTTAACCTGCAGCGGTTCTTACGTGGAGCGTCAGCAGCGTTTTGGAGCGCTCTGCGTCCAGACGGCTCCCGTTCAGAGGCAGGGCGCCGATTTTCTGGCCCTGAGCGTAGAGGAGGGTGACGGCGGTTTTCGCCGGAGGCGTCACATCCGGACGGGTCACTGGACGGACGATGGGAGGGGCCACCGATGGGAGGCCTGGCACGAGCAAAATGGACGAAAACAAAAATATGCGATTGTATTCAACCTCTCTGATGGTTGTGAAACAACATCCGTTAGTCAAAAGTACATGAAACCACAAAACAATAAACTAAATATACAACCATTTTTAATTAAACAACTAAAAAAAGTCAGGCTTTTTCTTTCTTAGAAAGGGAAGTTTAAAACATTGTAGATCTAAAACTTAAAATAGTAATTAGCATCCAGCTAGCTAATTACTTTGGATGAAAAAAAAGATAAATATTCAATAAAATACAAGAAAGTTTGAGGTTGTAATTGTGTGGGTGTGTTACTTTTGCAAAGAGAGAATAAAAGATAAAAAGTTGACTTACATGCTGGTTTGACGGCGTCTTGTGAGCGAGTGCCAGGTACTTCCCGGCCCTCCTGGTCCACACACCAGCAGTAAGTGGATTCCCCGTAACACTGGACCGGACTGAGAGCGCAGAGTGATCACAATCAGCAGATCTGAAATTATTTCTGACCTTCAGCGTCAATCTACCTGAATTCTCCATCTGGCTCGCACTGAGGCAAATACTGGTGGGGGTCGGGATTCCCGCCGTAGTGCTCGATCAAACTGGCCCTCCATCTCTCACACACGCTCTCGGCTCGACTGGTGGGCGCTGCGAAGAGCGCAAACCTCGTTTAAAACCAAAAGCCACACAACAGAGTCATAAAGAAACTCCTCTGTTGATGCTGCATTCATTCAGCTGAGTGTAGCATCTGTTTTCCAGCTCTCTGAGTTTATGTCGCAATTTGAGTTGGAGTGCTTTATTAATGGTGTGTGAATGCCCTGTGTTTAAAGAGGCACACAAACACGCACGCACACACACACACACACNTGGAGTGCTTTATTAATGGTGTGTGAATGCCCTGTGTTTAAAGAGGCACACAAACACGCACGCACACACACACACAGACACACACACACACACACACACACACACGCACGCACACACACACACAGACACACTCCAAAATGTTCACCAGCCAACATGCGTTTTAATAGAACTGAACCTGAAACCGCTTTATGTTTCTGCTTCTGCTTGTGCAGAAATAAAAACACAAATTTGGTGTGTTTTTTTTAACCGATTAATAGGTTCTGGTGGGATTCATGTGGTTTAGAGGTTATATAGCATTTAACCAAAAAGTTCACTAAATTTGGTGGTTCAGAGCAGCTCGTGGAGGCGGTTCCAAACCACAGAGCTGAACTGTTTAACTCATAAATATAGAGTTTAATGTGAAACAATAAATCAGGGAGTTGTAGTTTAAAACGGTAGGAGATGTAAAACCAAAAGCAAACAGAAAAAGGAAATTCCACTTGAAAAAGTTATTTGGGTGGAAAAAATCTAGAGAAGTCCACCAGTTTGGAAAGTGAAAAATCGGTAAGCTTTTCTGCCAATAATTAAAACAGCAACGGGTCTTTACAAGAAGCAACGCTTCAATTATGTGCACAATAAAGACTGAAAAACTAAATATGCTGTGCTGGGTTCACAAGAGGGCTGTGCAATAATACAAGTCTGTAAATCTAATTGAGATAAAGCAATTAGGACAGAAACAAATAATAGGATTAATCAATTATTGAAGTAATCTTCAACTAATTAAGTAATCGATTAATAGTTAATTGGAGTATGCAGACTCAGAAAAAGTCTGTAATTCAGCCAAAACTTTATAAAAAATCCATACATTTTACATTTAATCTAAACAATTTTAGCCTCAGCTGGTTCAAATTCTGTTAAAAATCGTACTAAATACCTAAATAATCAATTAATTCAAAATTAATCAACAAAATAAGTTTGAGCTTCTCATACGTTGATGTTAGAAGTATTTCTTAGCTGCAGATGCATATTATGCTGCAAATAATCTCAAAGAATGGTTTGTGTTAAAATTGTAGTCAATAAAATGTTCATTTTGTTAATTAAACAATGACATAATTGTTTATTTCCAACTTTTAATGTATTTCTAATATAATATACCAAAGGCTCAAATTGTTGAAGGCAGAATTTGCAGAATTTATCTGATTAATTGACAGAAAATCGGATCAAAAAGTGATTGTCTCCTGGTATAAACTCAGTTTCTTGGTATTTTTGTGCTGATGTCATCCCTCCTCTGCTGAAAGCAGCTTTCTCACCTGGTTTCCTGCAGTCTGCAGGTGTGGCGCCAGGTGCAGTCCTAGTTCCTGCTCTCTCCTGTCCACTGCTGTCAACACACCAACAATGTCCAGTAGATCCATGGCACTGGAACACACAAGAGGAATAACATGGATGAACACATAGTGGGAATGAATGAACAGCTGAAAGTGATTCAAAAGGGAACTCTAGGGTTACCTGTTGAGGTAGGAACTGCCCCTGTGCGTCGCAGCGAGGGACAAACACTCCAGCTACGGGGTAACGCTCCTGAATGCTGGCCTGTGCTCTGTCTCTCTGCTCCTCACATAGAGTTTTAAGAGCATCTGGTCCAAAAAGAAGAAGAAAAAGAGCCAGAAATGAAGCTATTTTAAAAAGTATTTTATGTTATTTATTAACAGAAATCAGTTTTCTTCCATAATTCAACTTTCTTTTATTCCCTTTAAAGCTGCAGTATGTGACTTTTAGATTTTGTTTTACATATGTGTCTAAACTGTCACCATGTTGTGATAGTTTGGTATGAGACAGATTAGCACGGCTAACAGAGGCGGCATTAACATAGCTAACAATGATGGCATTAGCATGGCTAGCAAAGACAACATTAGCATGGCTAATGATGACAGCATTAGCATGGCTAATGATGACAGCATTAGCATGGCTAATGATGACAGCATTAGCATGGCTAACGATGATGGCATTAGCATGACAAAGAATGATGACATTAGCATGGCTAACAAAGATGGCATTGGCATGTCTAGCAAAGATGACATTAGCATGGCTAACAAAGATGGCATTAGCATGGCTAGCGATGATGGCAATAGCATGGCTAACGACGGTGGCATTAGCATGGCTAACGACGGTGGCATTAGCATGGCTAACGACGGTGGCATTAGCATGGCTACCAACGACAGCATTAGCATGGCTAACGAATCGTTAGTTGCTTCTCTGCCATTAACATAGTTAGCAACAAGTTCATGAGATGATTGACAGCACTAAGCCCCTCCTCCTGGCTCTTAGTGGTTGTTTTTAGTTGGGAGTGGTGCATTTCTTCAGACAGCAATAGTAGCTCAAGGAGAAAGTGATCTTTTCACAGACTATCTGTCTCATAATAACAGTTAACAAATATGTAAATAATATATTTTTAATATCTACTGTAGCTTTAGCAGCTAAAACCAACCCTCTCACCTGGTTTCGAACAGTCTCTTGGTTGAGCACCAGGTGGGGTTCTGGTTCCCGCTCTCTCCTGTCCGTCCTCATTGACACACCAACAATAACCAGTGGACGAGTGGCACTAAAACATCAACAAAGAGAAGCAGCAAAATTCCAATAAAAGCGCATGAAGCTTCAGTGCAAATAAGTAATTTTATGCGTACACACCTGTAGTGGTATGTATTGTCCATCGGCGTCACACTGAGGCACATAGGCTCCAGCTACAGGATATTCACGTGAGCTAGAGGCCTGAACTCTTTCCTTGTGATGCTCACAGGGAGTTTTAAGACGCTCCGATTGATCTGTGAAACATTTTGACACTTGTTTGGCTTAAAACATCGAGACTTTGAGGCAGTTTACCATCATTATTGGTTTATACGCAGATGATGTCTAACTAGTACTGCAAGAAGAGAACTGAAATAGTTCAATGAAAACTTTCATTCTGTTGTGTTGATCCTCAGAGAACCATAAGCTTCACCTGTCCTGCCTGTCCTGCAGTCGAAACTAAGTGATCCAGGTCCAGTCCTGGTTCCGATTCTCTCCTGTCCACTACTATTCACACACCAACAATATCCAGTGGAACCATGACACTGGAAACAGTAAACACATGTAAAACAGTGATAATTCAGTCTTAAAGCTGAAATGTTCAGTAGATCCTGACCTGCTGTGATAGATAGAGTCCGTTTTCATCACACTGAGGTATGTAGATTCCAGGAGGAGGAAGTCCGTCTGAGCTGGTCTGGATGCTGTCTCTGTGGCGCTCACAGAGAGTCTTTGGACGCTCTAGTTCCTCTGTTGGACGGACAGGACAAACATTTACATCATCAATTAACCTGAGATGTTTAGCAGACCACAGCAGACGTGGTTTGGACATAATTGTGTTGTCACCAGCGCAGAGTTTGGTCAACAAGGGTATGAACCAAAGAAAGGGGGCAAAAACCTTCTTCTGCCCAAGAAAAACGCCAGTGGCAAACTAGAATGGTGGCAATGGCTTAAGGTAAATGTTCACTAAACATCAGAACATTGACATTTCAGGTAACTTCCCAC
>NW_006800564.1:140663-145013 GCF_000485575.1 Poecilia formosa | reverse complement strand
TGAACAACAACCATTAATTATAATGAACCAAGTTCTGATGGAGATTTAAGACTTTTGTTCCTTAAAATGCCAAAATTTCCACTTAACTTTATAATTTGGTTTGTCTGATGATGTAATTTTCTAAATATTAAATGATAATTTGATCACTTTTTACCAAATACATTCTGACTCTTTTTTACTTTTACTTGAGTAAAAATATGTTGAAGTGCCTCAGCAACTACCATATTATTAGCCAGTTAGCCCAAAACAAACTCTAAATACACACAACAAAACTAGCTTAAAGAATGGTAGCATTAGCATAAAAATTAATGTTACTAGAGACAAAGACAAGCTAATTAATTATATCTTGTTATTTAATTAGACAACTTGTATGTTGTCTAATTAAATAACAAGATATAATTAATTAGCTTGTAACAAAAACATTTATTTTCTTTAATCTGTTTTAGGTTATTCAACCATCAGATTAATGCAGAGTAATATTATATGTATTCAGCTGTCAAGTGTGTCAGAAATCCATTATTATTTATGAAATTTTGTTGAAAAAATACTTCTTTAGAAATGTGACTGTGAAGTAAAAAATTAGCCAAAAGAAGCATCTTTGTCGTCCATTGTTGTTTGCGAATGTTGCCTGTGCGTCAGATTTATGACTGTACCGGAAACACGCAAAAACAAAGGTTCCCCTCAGAACTGTTGTATGTTAATGTAATTAATAAATTAAAATTAACACTAAAAACTTACGTTTATTTGGGCTGAATTGGGCTTACAATAAGATATCACACAGACAAACACTTTAGAAATGCATTTTGTTTGGTTTCTTGAAAAAGAAGATAGTTTGAAATGATGCAAATGACCTGCAGCCTCTTTTGTAATGTTTTTAGTTCTCACATTACAGTTTATTCGCACTGAAAAAACACAAAATCTAAGTATTTTTGGTTTAGTTTAAAGTGAAAATATTCAAGTAACCTTTTAGCTTGTAAATTCTTAATATTGATGAAAAAGTACTAGTTCCACTGGCAGATTATTTCACTTATATCAAGGCGAAACTGTTTTGTTTTAATGGAACTAGAACTTCTTTCCCAATTTTAAGCAATTATTAACTTAAAACACGTTAATATTTCTTGCTGAAAAGTTGCTTATAAGTTAGTTTTGTCTTATTTCAAGTGTATCATTTGCACTAGAAACTAAACTGAAAACTAAAATACTTGGTAAGATTTTGTGTTTTTGCAGTGAATCAGTATTTAGATTATAGATCTGATGAGATTTAAAGTCTCACCGAATCTGCAGTCTATACTGGGTAAACCAGGTCCAGTCCTGGTTGCGGTTCTCTCCTGTCCCCTACTGTCCACACACCAACAATATCCAGTGGAACCATGGCACTGGAACCAGTAAACAAACATTAAATGCTGTCACTGAAAAACCCAAAGCATTATAAGTTCCAGTTAGATGAAAGCAAAAAGAGAAGGATCATTACGGAAAGTTTTACCTGCTTTGGGACATAGAGTCCATTTTCGTCACACTGAGGTACATAGGCTCCAAATAAAGTGACTCCATCTGGACTGGTGGTCGGGACGCTGTCCCTGTGATGCTCACAGAGAGTCTTTCTACGCTCTGGTTCCTCTGTTGGAAGAATGAGTCACAGTCACACAGTTTATTAGGGACATATTGTCAACAGAATACATGGGTCACGAAATCCCAATGTTCTTAAGTCATTAAACTCAACAATTAGACTCTGTTTCATCTTCTGTGTTCCCAACTAAATCATCTCCAGACTCTGTTAATATTTGGAGGAACACACACATGAAATGTTATGGTAAATCTGAAACCGTACCTGTTCTGCTGCAGTCTACACGACGTGCACCAGGTCCAGTCCTGGTTTCTGGGAGCTCTTGTCCTCTATCGTCCACACACCAGCAGTATCCAGTAGAACCATGGCACTGGAAAAGCGAAGAAATGTTAAGTCGGTATAGATAGTCTCAAATGAAGGGTAAACAGTGGAAAAACACTATGAAATTGTTACCAGTGAAATCCAACATTTCTCAGATTGGTAAACACACAGGAATCAAATGCTACAAGGTAACACTGATCAAAAATAGTATCGTTCACTAATGCTAGCTGGGCTAATTGTGCTAATATAACACATAAAACACAATTTAAATACAAACTCTATAAGAGTTTTGTTTGTTTCACAGCAACAGCTTGTTTACTCTTGGGCTGATGTTGCCTTTTCTCCTAAGAAAACCGAAATCTAACACAAATATTCTGCTCAGTGAATCTCTAATAAACTTAAAATTAGGTGAAAGGTCACAGAAAAGATCAGTGAAGTCCGTCTAACCTGCTGCGATACATAAAGTCCATTTTCATCACATTGTGGTACGTAGACTCCAAGTAGAGGAAGTCCATCTGGACCGGTGGTCTGGACGCTGTCTCTGTGATGCTCACAGTGAGTCTTTGGACGCTCTGAGAGAGAATACGACACATTTAAACAGTTTATTAGGAAACATACAAGACGTTGGCAGAAGAGATGGTCTGAAAAGCTTCTTTGGACAGATTACAACAAAGCGGAGATGTTCTGGTGATACTGGATATGTTTTATTTGCAGTCAAATTTTGCCAACTGTCAAGCAAAGTCACAGGACAAATGGGCCAAATTATGCTGGACAAAAACAAAGACCTCAGCTTTCTGCTCCGTGTTACACTAAACATCTGCCAGCTGTGTGCTACTGATCGCTAACAGCTACTGATCGCTAACAGCTACTGATCGCTAACAGCTACTGGTTGCTAACAGCTACTGGTCGCTAACAGCTACTGATCGCTAACAGCTACTGATCGCTAACAGCTACTGGTCGCTAACAGCTACTGATCACTAACAGCTACTGATCTAAGGCAGCAGTTTGTTCACCCATCCAACTCCTTACATCCAGTGGATGGCGCAGGTTGCTACAATCGATAGTAGCCACACAGGCACATCCGCTAGAAGGAAACAAACACACCCAGTACAACACTTTCATTCTATTGGCTGAGAGGTTGCCAGGCGACGGTGCCAAAAGGCGTTTTCAAAGGCAAGCAGAGTCCGAGCAGGGACTAATCTTCATCATGATAAATATACCAGGTGTTATTTAGATGAAACAACAGAGACTTACCTGTTCTGCATTCTACCCTGGGTGAACCAGGTCCAGTCCTGGTTCCGGCTCTCTCCTGTCCCCTACTGTCCACACACCAGCAATATCCAGTAGTAAAATGGCACTGGAACCAGTAAAACACACCTTATATAAGTATTCAATGGTAATTTAGAGCTAAATTTATCAATATAAAGGCAAAGTAAGGAAGTCTAACCTGCTTTGGTACATAGAGTCCATTTTCATCACACCGAGGTACGTAGGCTCCAACTAGAGGAAGTCCATCTGGTCTGGAGGACAGGACGCTGTCTCTGTGGTGCTCACAGTGAGTCTTTGGACGCTCTGGTTCATCTGGGTAATGTGAGTCACAGATTGCATAACTTTTTAAAGCACCATTATCCACAAAAACTTAATGACTCAGGATGTTCCCACAATCAAACTCCACAGCTGTAAAAATAATTAAGTTTCCAAATTAGCAGTTCAAATGATCAGTTAGTCTCTGTATAAACTGTTTAAAGGTCCAGAAGAAATGACTATTGTAGATTATAAAATACATTTTCCCATAAATTAAATAATCTGGCTATGAAACTAGTAATTTTTCATTGGTATTAAGGAATTATTCACTTAAAACAAGCTATTATTTTGGTGAAATGTTACTTTTTAGTTAGTTTTATCTTATTTCAAGTGAATTGAGGTATTTGCACTAAAACTAGACCAAAAATACTTGGTAAGATTTTGTGTTTTTGCAGTGTGTTATGTTAGATATCCCAGTTTTCCTGTGAACTCAATATTTGGACTCTCACCTCTTCTGCATTCTACCCTGGGTGAACCAGGTCCAGTCCTGGTTCCGGCTCTCTCCTGTCCCCTATTGTCCACACACCAACATTGTCCAAGGGAAATATCACACTGGAAACAGTAAACACATGTAAAACAGTGATAATTCAGTCTTAAAGCAGAAACGTTCAGTAGATCCTGACCTGCTTTGGATAATAGAGTCCGTTTTCATCACACTGAGCTGCGTAGGATCCAGGAGGAGGAAATCCGTCTGAGCTGGTCTGGATGCTGTCTCTGTGGCGTTCACAGAGAGTCTTTGGACGCTCTAGTTCCTCTGTTTTGACGAACAGGACAAACATTTACATCATCAATTAACCTGAGATGTTTAGCAGACCACAGCAGACGTGGTTTGGACATAATTGTGTTGTCACCAGCGCAGAGTTTGGTCAACAAGGGTATGA